>NC_133525.1:15430000-15730000 GCF_049354715.1 Callithrix jacchus
TCTCTCTCTCTCTCTCTCTCTCTCTCTCTCTCTCTCTCTCACACACACACACACACACACACACACACACACACACACGCAGTTTGGACCAAGCCGTCATCCCTCCTCAGGTCCCTCCCGTCCCCACTACCTGTGACCACGCCACCACAGGGGTTAACTATTGCATTGTTTTTAATGTATGTATGTGAGATGGGGTTTGAGGTTCCACCGTGACGCCCACCTGGTCCAGAACGCCTGCTCTCCAGAATTCAGCCTGCCTTGGCCTCTCACGGTGCTGTTATGGGCCTGAGTCACTTCACCTGACTCAATCTCTACTGGCCTGCCTGCCTGCCTGCCTGCCTGCCTGCCTGCCTACCTACCTATTGTCCGTTCGTCCGTGTCCGTCCGTCCGTCCGTGTCCGTCTGTCCGTCTGTCTGTCTGTTTGTCTTTCCCGTGTGTCTTGCCTATCACCTTCTTAGTAGGCATGTGGTCTCGCTTTGCGGTCCGCACTCTGGACACACATATTTCTTTTGAAACTTCGATGACGATGATGCTGCTGATGATCATTTATGCAGGTGGAGGTGGTGTCGAATGACAGATCGAGATGATCACAAACCTTTGCGCTCCAGCCGTTCTCCCACGTCGGCCTTTGAGACCGCTGCGATGACAGGCGTGAACGTGGAACGGGCCTGGTCGTATTTGTCTTGTGCGTTTCTTTCCAGTCCTTGTTTCCGGTCTGGACACACAGTCTATAATACGGGCGTTGCAAACTAAGACAATTTTCACACACATCTCACGATCCTACCTTTTCTTTCCAGTGCCACAAGCCACATCGAGGGTGGCGTGCCTGATCGCTCTCTGATAGTTGATTTATATAGTGCAGAAAGTGCTGACATTGGCCATGTGCACCTGTTTTTTTTTGTTTTGTTTTGTTTTTGGACGGAATCTCTCTCTCTCTCTCTCTCTCTCTCTCTCTCTCTCTCTCTCTCTCTCTCTGCTTTGTTGGGAAACTCTGTTCTTTAGGACGAATTTTCATACTCTGTGAAAATTTCCTCTTCAAACGAGCATCTCTTGAAACATGAAAATTATTTTAAAAATAAAGAGAAAGACAAAAGGCACACAGTGGAAATTTCTTTGGCTGCCTCCCAGGTTGTACCTTGGACCCAGTGGGAGGGAAGGAGGGAGGGAAGGAGGTAAGGAGGGAGGGAGGGAGCAGCAAGATTCAGTGGGTGGGTTAGATTTGCGGTTTTCGGTGCTAAATCCTCTCTGGAGGCCCAAAAGGCCCTCCGGGAGCCTCCTCCCCAGGGGAACCGCATTGCGGCTGCTTTCAAATTCGCCAGCGACCCGTTTCACCAGATGGCCTGGGTGGGCCGGTTGGGACCACACTGGACCACCCGGGTGTGTGCTGTTCTTGCTGGGTGTGGGGGTAAGTCAGTCTTGCTGACTTACAGGATAAACTGACAGCACTGGCATGAAAACTAAGATGCATTTCTAGGCGGCTCGGGCGTCAGAGTGTCACATACGATGCCCTTCGTTCAGTCAGCAGCCTGTCTTTAGCTTCCTCAGACGTCAGGACGACTTCCCATCAGAGCCTCTTTTTTTCCCTCGTTCCACGGCAGAGATGACACACATGAGAGGGAGAAAGAAAGAGCTCAATAGATGATGCTCGCCCTCATTTGTGGAATTATCAGTCACCTACAGACAGATGGGCGACTAGACAGAGACGCAAATCAGACACCATTTCTAGGTCCTCTTGGTCAGGATGGTCTCTCTCTCTCTCTCTCTCTCTCTCTCTCTCTCTCTCTCTCTCTCTCGGTCAGGATGGTCTCTCACGCGCTCTCGTGCTCTCTCTCTCTCTCTCTCTCTCTCTCTCTCTCTCTCCCCCACCCCCAGCCAGCACAGCATGTGTGTGTGCGCGCGTGCACGCACGCACACACACACACACACACACACACACTCTTTTCACATCCGTGTCACAAATCACACTAATTTACCCCTTTAGCACTATACATATTGAGTGAACCAATCTCACAACCCCATGGCTGAGGAAACACCGTCTCTATGATATATTAAAAAGATTGGCCGAGCCGGATGAGGCGGCCCATGCCTGTAATTCCGACACGTAGCGGGGGCTGAGCCAGGTGGATCACTTGAGGCCAGGAGTGCAAGACCCGGCTGGCCAACATGGCGAAACCCCGTCTCTACGAAAAACATAAAAATGTGCCAGGTGTGGTGGCGTACGCTTGTTAGATCAGTAACTCGGTAGGCTGGGGCAGGCCAGTCACTTGAACCAGGGAGTCCGACGTGGCGGTGAGCCGAGATCCACGCCACGGCAATCCAGCCTGGGTAACAGAGTGAGACACTCTCTCTTAAAATAATAATAGTAAGGAAGTTTCGCTGGGCATGGCGGCAGCTACCTGTTAATCCTACCTGGGCAATCCTGTGACAAAGAAAGGAGGGAGAGGGAGAGGGAGAGAGAGAGAGAGAGAGAGAGAGAGAGAGAGAGAGAGAGAGAGAGAGAGAGAGAGAGAGAGGCGGAGAAAAGAGACGAGGGAGGGAGGGACGGAGGAAGGGAGAGAAACAGAGAGACAGAGAGAGGCTTAAATTCTGCAGCGCAGTGGTGTCATCCTAGCTCACTCACTGCAGTCTGGACACTCCTTGGCTCGACATTCTTCCACCTCAGCCTCCAGAGTACACGTGCCATTGTGCCCAGATTAGTTATTGAGAGACAGGGTTGCACCATGTTGGTCAGGCTGCTCTCAAACTCCCGACCTCGGGTGATCTGCCTGCCTCGGCCTCCCGAGTTGTTGGGATTACAGGTGTTCTCCGGAGAAGAAAAGAAAACGGGATTTATTTACCAAATCCTACACACCTACGCATTGTGTTCCCCTTGTTTGGGTTTGTGTAGTTTTAGTCATCAAGCAGACACGCCTCCCAACACCTTCTCTCTCTCTCTCTCTCTCTCTCTCTCTCTCTCTCCCCCCCCTCTTTCTCTCTCTCTCTCTCTCCTCTCTCCTCTGTTTCTCCTCTCTCCTCTCTCTCTCTCCCCCCTCCCTTTCTTTCTCTCTCTCTCTCTCTCTCCTCTCTCCTCTCTTTCTCCTCTCTCTCTCTCTCTCTCTCTCTCTCTCCCCCCCCCCTCCTCTCTCCTCTGTTTCTCCTCTCTCCTCTCTCTCTCTCTCTCTCCCCCCTTCCTGTCTCTCTCTCTCTCTCTCTCTCTCTCTCTCTCTCTCTCTCTCTCTCTCTCCTCTCTCTCTCTTTCTCCTCTCTCCTCTCTCTCTCTCTCTCTCTCTCTCTCTCTCTCTCTCTCTCTCTCTCTCTTTCTTGTTTTTCACCTGGCCTAAAGAGACACCCATTGAAAGTAAGACAGAGAGAGCTCCTTCCAATTGTTTTATTGATCTAGATACAGTGTCTCACTCGGTCGCCCTGGCTGGAGTGCAGTGGTGCCATCGTAGCTCACTCACTGCAGTCTAGACACTCCTTGGTTCAAGACATTCCTCCGCCTCAGCCTCCAGAGTACCTGGGACCACAGGCACATGCCACTGTGATCAGATCATTCATTCATTTTTCTGAGACGGGGTTTCACCAGGTTGGTCTGCAACTCCCGACCTCGGGTGATCCGCCCGCCTCGGCTTCCCAAAGTGCTGTGACGACAGGCGTGAGCCACCGGGCCCGGCCCCTCAGATCAGTTTTTCAATGTTTTCTAGGCCGGGCGCTGTGGCTCACGCCTAGAATTCCAGCACTTTGGGAGGCCGAGGTGGGTGGATCACGAGCTCGAGAGATCGAGACCATCCTGGTCAACCGGGTGAAACCCCGTCTCTACTAAAAATACAGAAATTAGCTGGGCATGGTGCTGCGTGCCTGTAGTCCTGGCTACTCGGGAGGTTGACGCGGGAGAATTGCCTGAACCCAGGAGGCGGAGGTTGCGGTGAGCCGAGATCGTGCCATTGCCCTCCAGCCTGGTGGGTAACGAGAGCGAAGCTCCGTCTCAAAACAAACAAACAAACAGATCAATTGCAACGAAGTGATGAGACCCTGTCTGTAGACCCTTTCTACAGGCAGGGTCTCATCACTTCGTTGCAATCCTCCCGACCTGGCGTCTCAAAGTTTTGGGATGATGGATGGGCTCGAGCCACACTGTGCCTGGCCTCCGGGGACTGATTCGCGACCACAACTGACGTGCTAATATTTTCTTCTTTTTTCTCATTCTTCTTTTTGAGACGGAGCCTCGCTCTGTGCCAGGCGAAGGGAGGCGCATCGCTTCGGAAGCGGCAGCCGAGCCGCCTTCTAGAGCCCCATTCAAAGGCAGACAGCCCTGTTTCCCTTCTGGAGTCGGAGGTGATGGCTCCCATGGCCTCGGGCTCCACTCCATTCGGCAGGCGCCGCCCCACAAGAAGGCTGGCTGTGGCTGTGGCTGGGGGTGGGGGGACGCGGTGGGGCTGGCTGGAAGAGTCTCCTTTTCTGCTTCGTCCTTCGGTAGCTGGAATGACGGGCGCGCACCACCACGCCCCCCGGCTACTTTTCCTATTTTCAGGAGGGATGGGGTTTCGCCATGTTGGTCAGGCTGGCCTCGAACTCCTGACCTCAAGTGATCCGCCCTCTTGGGCCTCCCAAAGTGCTGGGATGACGGGCGTGAGCCGCCAGCACTTCACCCTTGAAGAGCAAGCGCGCGGGCGGGGAGCGGTGGCTCACGCCCGTCATCCTATAGCACTTTGGGAGGCCCAGGAGGGAGGATCACTTGAGGTCAGGAGTTCGAGCGAGACCAGCGTGGCCAACCTGATGAAACCCCGTCTCTACTAAACGTACAAATGATTAGCCGGGCGTGTGGTGGGGGATGCCTGTGATATCAGCAACCCGGGAGGCTGAGGCAAGCAAGCAGGCAGGCAGGCAGGCAGGCAGGCAGGCAGGCAGGCAGGCAGGCAGGCAGGAGAATCCCTTGAACCTGGGGGGCGGAGGTTGCCCTGGGCTGAGATCACGCCGTTGCACTCCAGCCTGGGCGACAGGGGTGAGACTCTGTCCCGGGGGGGGGGGGGGGGAGCAAGCTCGCACCCTGCCACCTTTCACTGCGGCCGGCCCTTTTTTAGGCTCTGAACCTATGTCATTTCTGACATAGGTTGACTCCCTCGATCCCCTCTCTCCGTTAGTGACTCGGTAAAGTAACTTGGACTTTGTGTCGCCCCATCCCGAAGACGGATGGGTGGAATCCCACTGGGAGGGAGGGGAGAAATGGATCGGGATACCTGGTGACCTGGGCCTGCCTGAGGAGACTGTCACCCTTCGCTGCTCACGAAAAGGTCGGGTAGGGGCAGAGGAAGAGCTCTTTGCCTTTGGCCCTTTGAAGGTTCGCCTGAAACGTCAACTCGTCAGAGACAGATGAATCAGAGAATAGGCCAGACACGTTTCGTTTCTGGGTCCCCTGCAGAACGAAGGCCCCCCGGGATGACTTGGGTTCCACAGGGTGTATCTTCTCCGACTCTAGGTCCTGAGACCTTCGGTTCTGGGGGAGGGGGAGGGCCCTGCCTCTTCCACGAAAAGGAAAGAGCGCGTGCTTACAGAGGCCGAGAGGAATCTAGACGGACAGAGGGGCCCTGCTGGGTTTCCCCACTCGGTGTGTAGGATTTGGGGAGGTCGAGGCCAGGCTCCCACTTGGATGAAAGGAGCATGTTTCAGACTTTTCTCCCTGTCACTTGTGGCGTCTATCCTTCTCCTATTTCCCTGACAAACTCCTCAACTCAAAAATAAACGGTTAGGGAAAATCTTACCTAGCGAAGCCAATCGTGGAGGCGCTAAGGAAGAAAGCTCATGACCGCGGCATACATTTCTAGACATAGGACCTATCGCGGTGTGTGCGTGGGAGTGATTTCTAAGGCATGGCCACTGTAACGCTACTGGGCTGGGACGGCCCAGTGATGTTCTCGTGAGGAGACGGTGGGTGGATCGCGAGAGGTCGAGAGTTCGAGACCGGCGCCGGGGCAACGTGGAGAAACCCCGTCTCTACTAAGAATACAACATTCACCCGGCACGGTGGGTGGTACGTGCCTGTCATCCCAAGCTACTCGGGAGCCTGAGGGCAGGAGAATCGCTGGAACCCAGGAGGCGGAGGTTGCCGTGAGCCGAGATCGTGCCACTCACTCCGGGAGTGAGTGTGGATTTCACGGACCTTCGCTTCCCTGTAACGGATATTGACACTCTGAGGTGGTGGGTCTGGAGTCCACTCGGAAACGCTAGGGACTGGACTTCCATCTTAGATAGGCCCCATCTCCACCCCTAGCCTCCGTCCACACGCCCCCGCCCCTGGTCTCCTCTTCCTTCTCTCTAGGGGAATGGAAGTTCCAGATGAACCCACGGGCGGGTGCCTAGGCCGTGTCCCCTGGAGGCTCCGGTCGACTAGTTGCAGGCGGGCATCACCCGAGAGGACTCCCTGGGCCCAGAAACGACCTGATCCGAGAGGGATCGGGGAGAGGCCGGTGACGCGGCGTGCCTGAGCCGCCCCCGCCCCCGCCCCCGCCCCCGCCCCCCAACCTCCACCCCGACCCAGAGCGATCCAGCGTTCCCTTCTTTTTCGTGCTGACGCCTGCAAGCATCGGTGGTCTTTGGGCATCACCTAGCGGCCACTGTAATGGAAAATCGAGGTGGCGCGGAGGGAGCTCTGTGAGCCCGAGGACTTCACAGAACCTGGGGCAACCGGTTTCTCTTCCGCCCATCTGGAGGCCCCTCCCTCTCTCCCTCGTTGCCTGGGGAACCTCCGCCCCGGTGGGGGCCCTATTGTTCCTTTATCGGTACTTTGTGTTCCTTTGTTTGTTGGTGTCTTTCATGCGCATAGACTCTTCTACCTGGGCTTTATGAGGAGTTGGTTTATTTTTTAAGCACCCCCCACCCGCCCCTTTACTCCAACTCGTTGAGTTTGTGAGGTGGGTTCCCCCCAACGCCGCGCCTCTCACCACCCTGCGTGGAAACGTTCTGGAGCCAGGCGCGTGGGCCTCCATCCTCTCTCCCCTCCCCCCACCCTTTGCCGGTTGACATTTGCATGGGTGATGGCCAGATCTCACCTCACTCAGTGGCCACTGTTTTTGAAGATGGGGGGTGGGGGTGGGGGTGGGGGTGGGGCACGGTCCCACTTCCCCAGAGGCAGCTGGGGGCGATGGCACAGCCTTTGGTCCTCGTGGGCAAGCGGGTGGGCGGGCTGGACAGTAGTGGTGGGGCTTTTTCACCCCTTCACTCCTCAGCCATCCCTCCCTCCCTCCCTCCCTGGGAAAGCTTCATCTTGGCTGGGTCTCTCAATCACCTTTTCTCTTGATGTCTTCTTTTCTCCTTCCCCGGGCCAGCATATATGCAAAATGGGAAGGGCATCGTGGCGCCACGCTGGGCCGTAGTAGTTTGTGCCCAAAATAGAAACGCTGTCTAAAAAGCGATACTTTGCTCCCTTAAGATGACCGGAGGTGATGCCTTGGCACGGAATTCTAGGACGGTGTATCTTTTCCCCAGGACGTGTGTGAGCTGCTGTTTTTCTCCTGCTGTTGACTAGCGCTTTTGTGGATTTCTCGATGTCTAGTGACAGCCGGTTCCTGTAAACTGTACTTCATAATGTGATAACCTGCTTTTTGCCAGTTAAAACTAGCTCTCTCTTTCTCAGACTAAAAGCTGTTCAGGCTTTATGTCAGTTAGCTTCCTGAGCTGGGCAGACTCCATCTTACCTTCTACATTTTAGTGATTTTCCCACCATTCACTATGTCACCAGAGTATGTAGCTGGGGCGGGCTGACGCTGGGAACGCATTTGTTCATAAGAGGCCGAGTTCAGTGGTACCAGCAGAGCTTGGGAATGCGGGCAGGTGCTGTCCAATGCCCAGAGCCCCGGTTACCTATATAAGTTGTATGTCTTTTGTGACAACTTTACCCCTCGCACCTGGCACTGTTTTATTTCTCATGTACTAGCTGAAGTTTGAACTTTTTGCTTACTCTGCTTTTGTGAAAAATTTCCTTCAGCTAAGTTCCCCCTCCCTTTTAAAACTAGGGTATAAAAGACCGCCTAATATTTCCTTAGGGGCCGAGAGAATTTTGGGCATCAGCCACCTCTCGGTCGCTGGCATAATAAAGGACTCATAATTCAATCTCAGAGTCTGGTGCATTCTTTGACTCGCTCGGGTACAACAATAAGGTCTTTCTTTCTTTCTTTCTTTCTTTCTTTCTTTCTTTCTTGTTTTTGTTCTTCTTGTTCCTGTTCTTCTTCTTATTATTATTCTCTTCTTCTTCTTCTTCTTCTTCTTCTTCTTCTTCTTCTTCTTCTTCTTCTCCTCCTCCTCCTCCTCCTCCTCCTCCTCCTCTTCTTCTTCTCCTCCTCCTCCTCCCCCTCCTCTCCTCCTCTTCTTCCTCCTCCTCCTCCTCCTCCTCCTCCTCCTCCTCCTCCTCCTCCTCTTCTCTTCTTCTTCTTCTTCTTCTTTCTTCTTCTTCCCCAGGCTGGAGTGCAATGGCACGATCTCGGCTCACTGCAACCTCCGCCTCCTGGGTTCAGGCAATTCTCCCGCCTCAGCCTCCCGAGTAGCTAGGATTACAGGCACGCGCCACCATGCCCAGCTAATGATTTGTATTTTTAGTAGAGACGGGGTTTCACCATGTTGACCAGGATGGTCTCCATCTCTTGACCTCATGATCCACCCGCCTCAGCCTCCCAAAGTCCTGGGATTACCGGCTTGAGCCACCGCGCTTGGCCTGCAGGATGTATTTCAATGTAGTACCTTCATTCCATTCCTGGGGAATCAACATGTGAACACGACGTTTGGGTGGTGAAATTAGGGTACGAACATAAGTGTCAAATAATATCATACTTCCGGTTTACTGGAAAACATGACAGTTGTGACAGTCACACCTAACACTTTGGTTACAGAAAGAGAGAAGACGGACAGAAGTATGCAATGATGTGACAGTTGGGATCATCTATCGGCCTTCTGAGAAACTGCAGATGAAAAATACGTCGTGAAAATGTCTGTAAAATGGTGGTTGTGGTACATGTGTAGTGACCGTCATTGCATTCACGCACTCAAGTAACTGCTGCTTCTGATAACTGAAAACTAGATTCAAAGTCATTGTTCAACGAGCTGATACTACCAATCCCCTATAATAAAAGGTATTTTTATTGTATCTCTCTGGAGAGAGAGAGAGAGAGAGAGAGAGAGAGAGAGAGAGAGAGAGAGAGAGAGAGAGAAGGCAAAGCATACTGGTTAGTCAATTCCTGTTAGATATAATTGAGGCCACACTACTAGACATACTCAGGTGCACGGCATTCGTAACAATGCGCACTGTGGTGCGGAGTTTGTTCCGATGACCATCTTTTATGTCTATTGGTCATCGACAGCATACATTTTATGCTCCAAAAGAAATACCTCGATCCAACACAACGGTTACATTGAATGTTCTTTGAAAGAAAGATGAACTAAATTTAAGGAAGCATTGGCTTTTCGTAATATCTCATTTTCAAGTTACTGTTACGAATCTGCCAGAAAGAAACAATTGTGCGTTTTACCTAACATCAAGTAATCTGCAAAGTTCCGGAGACAGATGCATCGCTTGTGCAGTTTCCAAAAGTAAATACAGGCTTTCTGACTGAAAACATTCGCATTCCTAGCTCTCTAAAGAAAACGTTCAAAAGAAAATTACAGAAAATGACCTCTGAGCTTCTGAAGAGTCCACTTAGTTACATAAAGTATTTTCTGTCCCAACACTTTCCCTACTTCAAAAGAAAGATATTTACTTCCTCAGTACATGACAAAGTCTTCATTTCAAACCATTCACTCAGTTTCCATGGTAACACTGAGGGATTCCCTGGCTACGGTCAGTGCCACTAGTTAGTTGACTGTGGAATTTCTCAGTCTTCTTTCCATCTTGAGCTTGCTCTCTTTTAGACACCAGACAAACTCGATCATCTGTTACTTGTGTGTTTAACACACAAGTTTCCATCAGAATGCCTGTATTTGAGAACCACACGTGCCTTCACAGGGTCAGCGAGGTAAAGCTTCTCTCTCGGTAGGCAGCGTGGCTGAACTCCTCCCAGGTCTGGCACTGTGCATCGTGGCCTGGAGTGCAAAAGTAAACAGAGGCAAGGCCACAGAACCAGGTTCAGCAAACTACCTAGAGTCGCCAACGGATGCAAAAGTCATAAGGTCTTATTTTCTAGAAATTCATGAGGTCTTCTTCTTCTTCTTCTTCTTCTTCTTCTTCTTCTTCTTCTTCTTCCTCTTCTCTCTCTCTCTCTCCCCCTCCCTCCCCCACTTTCTTCCACCCCTCCCTCTTCCTCTCCCTCTTTTTTATTTTAATATAAGCTCAGGTAGATCTAATCCAATCCATTCCCAAGGCCTCAATTCTTTACTTTAGGAATCTCAGATTTGATCTCCATACAGAATCCTGTGCAGAAGTGGCGAGTTTATTTCTGGACTTGGAGACCTCAAAGATGTTACACATTGATAAAGATTCAGGCCTGGCACGGTGGCTCCTGCCTGTCACTGCAGCACTTTGGGAGGCCGAGGTGGGCGGATCACCTGCGGTCAGGAGTTTGAGACCATCCTGGCCAACATGGTGAAACCCCGTCTCTACAGAAAGACAAAAATTAGCCAGGCGCGGGAGCTCACGCCTGTAATCCAAGCACTTTGGAGGCCAAGGCGGGCAGATCACCTGGGGTCGTGAGTTCAAGACCGGCCTGAGCAACATGGTGAAACCCCGTCTTTAGAAGGAAAAAAAGGACAAAAATTAGCCGGGCGTGGTGGTGCGTGCCTGCAATCCCAGGTTCTCGGGAGGCTGAGGCAGGAGATTTAATTGAACCCAGGAGTCGGAGGTTGCAGTGAGTGAGCCGAGATCGCACCACTGGACTCTAGCCTGGTGGACAGAGTGAGACTCCCTCTGAAGGGGCGGGGGGGGAGAGAGAGAGAGAGAGAGAGAGAGAGAGAGAGAGAGAGAGAGATAAATCCAACCCTAAAATCTGGGTTTGCTTTCTCCGTTGACTCGGTTGTGACCCAGACTTAGTGTCTCGATAAATCGTGCACCTCTCTGTTCAGCTAGGATGCTGGGAGGGTTTTCTCAGTCTGTATCTCCCCATGTCTTAAATGACCCGTGACCGAGCCCTGTCCGTTCTGTCTCAAATATGGAGCTCCAAACATTCCTCTCCATTTCCACAACTACACACGGCCCCTCGTGAAACCACTGGCTCTCGGGAAAACATCCCAGATGGTGGTTTCAGCTTTTTGGCTATGAAGCCTGAGCCTGCTGACAACATTCCTGTTCAGCTAATACGTTTGTATTGTTAGTGAAGGCGGGGTCCCACTATGTTGGCCTGGCCAGGATGATCTCCATCTTTTGACCTCGTTATCCACCCTCCTCTCTCTTTCTCTCTCTCTCTGTCTCCCCCCCCACCCCCGTGTTAGTGAAAACCTGTCTTTAGTAACAATACTGTCTCTGTGACGGTCTGTCTGGCTGGCTGGCTTTTGCTGCCGCTGCTGCTGTTGTTTCTGTTTTAAAAGTGCACCCGGGCCACCGATTATGGTATCAAAAGCATTATAAGATATGTGTAATTCTCTCTCCATTGAGTACCCCTTTCCTCCTCCTCTCTCTGCTCTCTGTCTCTCTCTCTCTCTCTCTCTCTCTCTCTCTCCCCCCCATTCCTCCTCTCTCTCTTTTTTTTTTTTTTTTTTTTGCTTTTTTCTCTCATTTGAGACAGAGTGTCGCTGCTGCTACCCAGACTGGAGGGCAATGGCACGATCTCGGCTCACTGCAACCTCCGCCTCCTGGGTTTAAGCAATTCTCCTGCTTCAGCCTCCCGAGTAGCTGGGACTACAGGCACGTGCCACCATGCCCAGCTAATTTTCTTTTTCTTTTTTTTTTTTCTTTTTGAGTTGAGACGTGGTTTCGCTGTTTAGACCAGGATGGTCTCGATCTCTTCACCTTGTGATCCACCCATCTCGGCCTCCCTAAGTGCTCGGATTATAGGCGTGAGATGCCATGCCCAGCCTGTGCTACTTTATCTTTTAACTTTTTGCTTACTCTGCTTTTGTGAAAAATTTGCTTCAGCTAGGTTTCCCCCCTCCTGTTTCAAACTAAGGTATAAAGAACCTCCTAACTCTTTTTTTCTTTGGGCCTGAGAGAATTTTGGGCATTAGCCACCTCTCCGTCGCTGGCTAACATAAAGGACTCATAATTCAGTTTCAGATTGCGGTGCATTCTTTATCTCACTCGGATATAACATCTCTCTCTCTCTCTCTCTCTCTCTCTCTCTCTCTCTCTGTC
The DNA here is from genome assembly GCF_049354715.1 of Callithrix jacchus. Lineage (NCBI taxonomy): Eukaryota > Metazoa > Chordata > Mammalia > Primates > Cebidae > Callithrix > Callithrix jacchus. The sequence goes on from NC_133525.1 coordinate 15,442,246, forward strand.
TCTCTCTCTCTCTCTCTCTCTCTGTCTCTCTCTCTCTGTTACTCTCTGTGTCTCTCTCATCTCTCTCTGACTCTGTCTCTCTCGATCGAGTGCGACACGTTGAGTTAAACACCTTCATTGGTTTTCTTTGGTGGTGGTGGTGGTGGTGGTGGTGGTGGTGGTGGTGGTGTGTGTGTTTGCTGAGACCGAGTCTTGCTCTGTCTCCCTGGCTGGAGTGCAGTGGCACAATCTCAGCTCACTGCACCCTCTGCCTCCCTGGTTTCAAGTGAGTCTCCTGACTCAGCCTCCCGAGTAGCTGGGACTACAGGCACGTGACACCATGCCCAGCTAATTTTTTTTTCTTTTTTCTTTTTTTGAGTTGAGATGGGGTTTCGCTGTTTAGACCAGGATGGTCTCGATCTCTTCACCTTGTGATCCACTCGTCTCGGCCTCCCTAAGTGCTGGGATTATAGGCGTGATCTGCCATGCCCAGCCTGTACTACTTTATCTTTTAACTTTTTGCTTACTCTGCTTTTGTGAAAAATTTGCTTCAGCTAGGTTTCCCCCCTCCTTTTTCAAACTAGTGTATAAAGAACCCCCTAACTCTTTCTTTCTTTGGGCCTGAGAGAGAATTTTGGGCATTAGCCACCTCTCCGTCGCTGGCTAACATAAAGGACTCATAATTCAGTTTCAGAGTGCGGTGCATTCTTTATGTCACTCGGATATAACATCTCTCTCTCTCTCTCTCTCTCTCTCTCTCTCTCTCTGTCTCTCTCATCTCTCTCTGTCTCTGTCTGTCTCGATCGAGTGTGACACGTTGGTTTTCTTTGGTGGTGGTGGTGGTGGTGGTGGTGGTGGTGGTGTGTGTGTGTGTGTGTGTTTTCTGAGACCGAGTCTTGCTCTGTCCCCCTGGCTGGAGCGCAGTGGCACGATCTCAGCTCACTGCACCCTCTGCCTCCCTGGTTTCCAGCGAGTCTCCTGACTCAGCCTCCTGAGTAGCTAGGATTACAGGCACGCGCCACCACGCCCAGCTAACATTTTTGTGTTTTCAGTAGAGGCAGGGGTTTCACTGTCTTGGCCAGGCTGGTCTCAAACTCCTGACCTCCTGATACTTCCACCTCGGCCTGGCCTCTCAAAGTGCTGGGATGACAGGCACGAGCCACCGCTCCTGGCCATCTTCCTTGGTTTTAACTGGAGAATCTAGATTCGAGCCACACCTCGTTCTATGTCACGGAAGGACTTCGTTATCCTGCCGACTCGGGAAAGCCAGGCCCCTTGTGACCCGTTTCAAACTGAGAGCCACCTCATGTTTGGGAAATGGATCCGCTCCCAAGTTCAGTGAAGGGATGCGGTGTGTAGGACGAGGGACCCTGTTCCTTCTGATTTGGTCTGCATGGTGGGGCCTGGGGCTGGCCGGAGCTCAGTGTGGACCGATGGCTCCCTCTACCATGGGATCCACTGTCCCCACTTTGGAACACAGGCCTTGGCAGATCCTGGCCCTTCCTGGTATTGAGTCAGGCCGGGTGCGGTGGCTCATGCCGGTAACCCCAACACTTTGGGAGGCAGAGGCAGTAAGATCTCTTGAGCACGGGAGCTCCACCACCAACCTGGGGCTACATGGCCAAACCCCGGGGTCCGTGCCTGTAGTCTCAGCTACTTGGAGGCACTTCACCCTGGGCGACAGACAGAGCGAGACCCTGTCACAAACAGACAGACAGACAACAGCTATATTATGTCCTTCTCAGGGTACAAAGCAAAGCTAACAGAATACAGCATTTAATTTTTTTTAACTTTGTTTATTTATTTATTTTGAGACGGAGTTTCGCTCTTGTTACCCAGGCTGGAGTGCAATGGCGCGATCTCGGCTCACCGCAACCTCCGCCTCCTGGGTTCAGGCAATTCTCTTGCCTCAGCCTCCCGAGTAGCTGGGACTACAGGCCCGGGCGGGTGCGGTGGCTGGCTCACGCGTGTAATCAACCCCAACACTTTGGGAGGTGGGCGGATCACGAGGTCAGGAGATCGAGGCCATTCTTGCTAACATGGTGAAACTCCGTCTCTACTAAAAATGCAAAAGTCATCCGGGCGTGGTGGCACATGCCTGTACTCCCAGCCACTCGGGAGGCTGAGGCAGAAAGAATCACTTGAACCCGGGACGGAGAGGTTGCAGTGAGCCTAGATCGTGCCATTGCCTGCCCTCCACCCTAGGGGACAGAGCGAGACTGTGTCTCAAAGTAAATAAATAAACTCGTTCATTCGTTCATTCATTCTGAGTAGACATGCAGGATGTCAGCTTCTGGCCTCACGGACTCTGAGCTGACGAGTCCCGTGGTCTGCCTATCGCAGGACTGTACAGGTAAGGAGTTAAAAAAAAAAAAAAATTTTTTTTTTTTTCTTTTAAAGCGTCATGTTTAAAACAACTAATTTTGTTATACGGAAATATACGGATGTACCCCAAACACAGAAACTGCTCTTCCATTTTGAAACAACTCTTTTCAAAATTGTCTTGGGCCTGGTGGGTGTGCCAGTGATCCTTTTAGGTTTCGACCTTGACGGAGAGAATTTCCAGTCGGTCTCTTCTCTCTGGAAGGAAGTTTCACATAATCCGATGGGTGGGGACTTAGGCTGTGTCTCCCTAAGGCGCTGGTCGATTGCTTGTGGCAACTGCCTGGGAGGGCACGGCGGACCCACTGTGCTGTGGTGGGGGGAGGGCTCCATTCTTCCCCTCTCCCGCTCCCGTTCCTGGCGATCCCAGTTCATTCCTGGTTGACACTCTCTGTTGGCAGGCAGACTTCGGGCATCCCCTAGCGGCCACCGTTACTCTGAAAACCGAGGCCTCACGGAGGAAGAAAGAAGGCACTCTGAAAACCGAGGCCTCATGGAGGAAGAACACTCAGGCCGCCTGCGCACAGCCCGGGGCAACTGTGACTTGTCCGCTGCCCCCGCCCCCGCCCCCATCTTCGCGTTCCTCCCTCCCTTGTTGCCTAGGGAATCGCCATTCTGACCCCCGGGTCTCATTGTTCTTTGATCAGATAAAAAGAATATCCTCCTAAATGAACAGAAAGGCTAAACTTTGTCTTGCTGGAGATTGGATTGATTTTGAGCTACTCAACCTGAGAGTTACAGTGTTACCATAGAGATTGACTGTTTTTGGTGAAGCCAGTTTAGTTTTCATCAGTTTTTAGAGTGTGAGAAATCAGATTTTATTCTGTCCATTTTTTTTTTTTTTAATTTTTTATTGGATTTTAGGTTTTGGGGTACATGAGCAGAGCATGCAAGACAGTTGCGTAGGTACACACATGGCAGTGTGCTTTGCTTTTCTTCTCCCCTTCACCCACATTTGGCATTTCTCCCCAGGCTATCCCTCCCCACCTCCCCCTCTGTCAATTTCTCTTAATAGAGTTTTCTAAAATTGTCACTTTTGCAACCTGACTCATAAAGTATTCTTGACCGTGTTGGCTATTTTTGCCATAGAGAACAAAATTAATATTCTGTTTCTATTACTGTGTGGGTTTTGTCCCTTTAAATTAATTTTTACTTCAAAGGACCCTTTCTCGGACTTTTCCCTAACCCTTCAGGTTATAGTATGCAGTTGAAAAATCCATGGGGCAAGCTTCATAACACTTCATATGTTATTGAAAGTACTGAAGAAAATGGACCTGAGGAACCTAGCTAGCCCTACCTGGAGTTCATGTCATTTTTGTCATTTGTTTTGTTTTCCAGTTTTTAATGCACAAAATAGCAGTAACAATACCCGGCAAGAATTAAAGGATAATTGTAAGACTCGTAAATCATTTTGATAAGGATCTTCCGTTCAGTATGCATTTCTGAATTTTTAGTCATAGAAAGATAGTGCTAGGTATAATTTCAGGTGTCTAGCGTGGACATATTATGATCTAAAGTAATTGCTGTCTTGATGTGAAATAAAAGTGCTTTATCATCCAAGGACAGTTCTATACAATTATGTAACTATTGCCATTTTAGGAGTGTTATCAGGGTATTAGTAATATTAATAAAATAATTAGAAAGCTTAAGCAACTAGCCTTCTGGAAAGTTAAGGAAAAAAGAATAAATAGGCCAGGCGTGGTGGTGGCTCAAGCCTGCCTGGGAGGTTGTGGCGGGTGGATCAGAGGTCAGGAGGTCGAGACCAGCATGGTCAACATAGTGAAACCCTTGCCTCTACTGGAAATACAGAAAAGTTAGGGGGCCGTGGTGGCACGTGCCTGTAGTGTAGTCCCAGCTGCTCACTCACTCGGGAGGCTGAGGTAGGAGAATTGCTTGAACCCACAGGGGGCGGAGGTTGCACTGAGCCTGGGTGACAGAGAAAGACTGCTTCTCCAAAATATTAGAATAAGGCCGGGCGCGGTGGCTCACGCCTGTCATCCTAGCACTTTGAAAGGCCGAGGTGGGTGGATCACCTGAGGTCAGGAGTTCAAGACCAGCCTGGCCATCTTTAGAAAAAAGAAACCCCATATTTAGAAAACAGAAAAAAGCCACACACACACACACACACTCACACACACACACACGCTAGAATAGAATAGAATAGAATGGAACAGAATAAAATAGAATTGAACGAACGAACGAATGAATGAATGAATGAATGAATGAGCAATTTTTCAGGAACAAAGAAAACCCATGGTGACACAAACCTATGCTTCTCGCCTTTTGAGGCAGCAATGACGCTACAAATTATGTGTGATTTCTTGTTTTTCTACATTTAATTTAACGTCGTTATTATTATTATACTTCTTGCTATTGTTCTTATTTGAGACGGAGTCTTCCTCTGTCGCCCAGCCTGGAGTGCAGTGGCGTGATCGCGGCTCTCTGCAACCTCCGACTCCCGAGTCAAAGCGATTCTTCCGCCTCGGCCTCCCGAGTGAGTAGCTGGGACTACAGGTGCGTGCCACCGCACCCGGCTAACTTTTGTGTATGTAGTAGAGACGGGGTTTTGCCCTGGTCAGCAGGCTAGTCTCGAACCCCTGACTTCAAGTGATCCACCCGTCGTCTCAGCCTCCCAAAGTGCTGGGATTATGCTCGGTGCGTTATGAGCGGCTCGGCTAACATGGTTAACTTTATGGCCCCGTGGTTGGGCCTTTGGTTTACAGCCAGAGGCTACCTGACAGAGCCCTGTCCCTCGAAAGAAGGGTGGTTATCTGCAGATAGCAGCAGGGTCTTGCTCTGAAATCCTCAAAGCCTCTGCTGTGATTCAGAATGGTGGTGTCTGTCTCAAACGGATGGTCCTGTTGATCTGCTCTGGTATTTAGAAATGAATGCTCCCCTACTAAAATCTGTCACAGACACCTCCGGGACGGATGAATGTGGTGGGTGCAAGTTTGGAGGTGAGGCAGGTGCTTCGCTAGAGCTGAGGAGTTGAAGACCAGCCCGGGAAACAGGCTGCGGTGCATTTGTCTGGCCAAGGCCCATGGCAGCCTCCACTTCCCGACCTCAAGCAATCCTCCCACCTCGGGCTCCAAAACAGCTAGAACTATACAGGTGCCTGCCATCACGATGCCCGGCTAACTTTTTAATTGTTTTGATTTTTTAGTACAAACGGGGGCTCGCTGTGTTGCCAGGGCTGGTCTCAAACTCCTGGGCTCAAGCGATTCTTCCACCTGAGTCTCCCAAAGTGTTGGGATTATAGGCGTGAGCCATGGTGCGCTGCCCTCTTTTTATTTCTTTTCTCCTCCTCCTCCTCCTCCTCCTCCTCCTCCTCCTCCTCCTCCTCCTCCTTCTTTTCCTCTTTCTTCTCCTTCTTCTCCTTCTCTCTCTCTCTCTCTTCCTCCCCTCCCCCCTTTCTTCCTTTTCTTTTATTTATTTATTTATTTATTGAAAAAAAAAAAAAAAAAGATGGGGTTTCACCATGTTGGTCAGGCTGGTCTTGAACTCCCGACCTCAGGTGATCTGCACGCCTTGGCCTCCAAAGTACTTGAATTACAGGCATGAGCCACCACACCCGGCCTCATTCTTTTTCTTTTTTCTCTTCCTTCCTCCCTACTGGATGGATGGATGGATGGATGGATGGATGGATGGATGGATGAGTGAGTGAATGAATGGACGGACGAGTCGGTTTCCGGAAATATTTACAGGCGAGGTCGGGTGCCGCAGATGACGGCAGGGCCTTGCTCTGAAATCCTCGAGGCCTCCGCCGTGATTCGGAACGGTGGCTACCTCAAGCGGATGGTCCTGTTTGTGTGCTCTGGTCTTTTTTATTTTTTTGAGACGGAGTTTCGCTCTCGTTACCCAGGCTGGAGTGCGATGGCGCGATCTCGGCTCACCGCAACCTCCGCCTCCTGGGTTCAGGCAATTCTCCTGCCTCAGCCTCCCGAGTAGCTGGGATTATAGGCACGTGCCACCGTGCCCAGCTAATTTATTTATTTGTCTATTTTCCGGTATGTTTAGCAGAGACGGGGTTTCACCACGTTGACCAGGTTGGTCTCGATCTCTCGAGCTCGTGATCCACCCGCCTCGGCCTCCCAAAGTGCTGGGACGACAGGCTTGAGCCACCGCACCCGGCTGTGCTCTGGTCTTCAGGAACGAGCGGAGCCTTCCCGTGCTCCGCCACCTCCTTGTATGTCTTCTACGACCATCCACGCTTCCATGTACTTTTTTAGAGATGGGGTCTCCCTGTGTCGCCCAGGTCGATCGTAGGTCACTGTGACCTTGAACTGACTGGTGGGCTTAGAGAGATGCTCCCCTGACTCAGCCCCTGAGGAGCTGGGCCTACCGGCCCGGGCGGGTGCCAGGACGCAGCACGACACAAAACGGCCGGCTGATTATCTATCTATCTTCCTTCTTTTTAATTGTTTTCTTCTGCGACAGAGGTTCCGCTCGCTCGCTCGCTCGCTCTGTCGCCCGGGCTGGAGTGCAATTGCTCCCGGACCCAGCGGGAGGGTCGGATCGGGTCGGGCTGCTTATTCTTGCGGCCTGATGATGAGCTGAAGACGAATTGGGAAAGGAGGGAGTTTTCATTTCTGTGACTGCTTACGGGGAAACGGAAGGCCTGGAAAATATCGCCAGACCGACTCAAAACCACAGAGGAGGTCAGAGCCTGTGTACCTTCCGAGCTCTCTGTGTACGTGTCACGGTGCGTGGTCACCTAAAGAGGGAAGCGAATCCGCCCCACCACCCCCCTCCCCGCCCCCGGAGTCTCGCTCTGTCGCCCAGGCTGAAGTGCGGTCGGTGGTGAGATCTTGGCTCACTGCGACCTCCACCTCCCGAGTTCCAGCGATTCTCCTGCCCCTGCCCGGCCTTTCGAGGGCCTGGAGGCGGGGGTTTCGCCATGTTGACGGGGATGGTTCGAAACTCCTGACCCCGGGTGACCCGCCCGCCTCTGCCTCTGACTACCGGAGTGCTGGGGTGAGGGGCGTGGGCCGCCGGGCCTCGGCCTGCTTTTTCTTTTGTTACTAGAGAAGAAAATGGCGTGGGCCCTCTCGCTATCACGGTATACACTCTGCTATTCTGTGGGATACGCCGTGCGTGTGAGTGCGTGCGTGGGTACGTCCGTGCGTGCGTGCGTGCGTGCGTGCGTACGTACCTACGCACGTACGTAGGTGCGTGTGTTTCTGCGCGTATTGCCGAGTCACGGTGCTTCCTTCCCCCTCAGGGTCTCCGCTCCATTAGTTGTGGGGGAAATGCCTGGGAGGGTGCCGGGCTGACACTTGCATATGTTGTCATCGGGCGTCACCTAGCGGTCACCGGTTCTCCGAAGTCTAGGCGGCGTGACGGGACGCTCTGGCCGCCCGCCCACCGTCAGGAGAGATTGTGGCTTCTCTCTGCCACCCGCCCCGCACCCCCCACGCCCCGAGCCTCACCTCCCCCCCACCTCCCCCCACTTAGAGGCCCGCCCTCCCTTAGTCCATTCGTCCCCCACCCCCACCCCCACCCCCTACTCCCTCGTTGCCCAGACGACCCCTGGAGACCCTGGCCGGGCCCGATTGTTCTTCTCTTTGATCCGTTGTTTCCCTTTCTTTCTTGGTGTCTTTCTTAACCCATATGGACCCTTCTGCCTGGGTTTTGTGGATGACAGCTCCACTTTAGGCCTTGTCGTTAGTGGGGACTTTCCCGATTCTCCCCAGATGTAGCGAAAGCAGGTAGATGTCCAGAGTGTGCTCGTAAATGGCGTTTCCCTGAAATCATCGAATGAGTGTGGAGGAAGAAACATGCGGTGCCCCCCTTTCAAGGCAGCGATGCCAGCAATCATGAATTAGGTGTCATTGCTGGAGTCGGCTTGTTTCCTGAGTTGCCCTCCGTGCCCACCCCCACCCCAGTCTTGAATACATTTTAGAATAACCTACTGTGCCTCCGTCCCTTCCCCTTCCTCTTTGTGTCCCCTCCTGCTCCCCTTGGTTTCTCTCCTTCCACTCAGTCATATCCCCCCTTCTTTCTTTCTTTCTTTCTTTCTTTCTTTCTTTCTTTCTTTCTCTCTCTCTCTCTCTCTCTCCCCCCCCCCACCCGCCACCCCTCCCTCCCTCCCTTCCTCCCTCCCTAGGTAAACTCACTCAACCACCCTGGCCCAGGCCCTCATAGTCATTTTTCTTCTTTTTTTTGGAAACAGAGTTTCACTCTGTCACCCAGGCTGGAGTTCAAGGGCACGATCTCGGCTCGCGGCGACCTCTGCCTCCGGGGTTAAGGCGATTCTCCTGCCTCAGCCTCCTGAGTGGCTGGGGGTTACAGGCATGCACCGCCACGCCTGGAGAAGTTCTTTCTTTCTTTCTTTTTTTCTTTCTTTCTTAGATTAAAATTAAAGAAGTTTATTTGTATTGTTAGCAGAGATGGGGTTTCACCATGTTGGCCAGCCTGTTGTTGGACTCCTGACCTCAGGTGGCCCACCCCCCTCAGCCCCCCAGAATGCTGGGATGACAGGCCTGAGCCACCATGCCCGGCTCATAGTCACGTTTAACGGTTACGTTACGCGTGGTATTTTTAATTTCCTGGCCAACCATATTCGTAATGTGGAAGGTGTGTCGCAGTTCCTCCCTGGGCCTTACTATGCTGTTAGAGGATCTTTCGAAAAGAAATTTGTCTATCCTTTCTCCTTTGTTTCTCTCTTCCTAATTGCCTTTTCCGGTTCTTTCTTTCTTGTTTGTTTCTTTTGACGTTTCTGGGTTTCGTTCGTTGTTCATGTGTTTCTTTTGATGTTTCTGTGTTTCTTGTGTGGTCTTTCTTTCTATTTTTTTCTTTTCTTTTTTCTTTTTTATTTCTTTTTTCTTTTGAGACAGGGTCTCAGTTTGTCACCCAGGCTGGAGTGCGATGGTGGGATCTCAGCTCACGGTGACCTCCGCCTCCGGGGTTCAAGCGATTCTCCTGCCTCAGCCTCCTGAGTGGCTGGGATTTCATACGTACGCACATGTCCATGTCATATAGGCATGTACGTTGTGTACGTGAGTACGTAATAAGCAGAAAACCAATACGTATAAACCATGTAAAGACCTGGGTGAACTCCCCCTTTTGTCACCAAAGTAATGTCTATTTAATATGCAACAAAGTATATCCAAGAATTTATTCATCATATGTACATAAATTGGAATAAGAAGAAATATATAATAAAGGTACAGTCTGTACAATTAGTCTGGTGTACGTAGGTTTACAAAATACAAATGTACAATAAATGTGCATAATCTGTTTAATATGTATATTATATTTACATAAAGTGTGCAAAACAGTTATGTACATTATGTGTACAACATGTCCATTGATTGTAATATCACAATGATATCATTTAATCACAACAGCTTATGAAATCACATTGCACATATAATAAATAATATTAATATCAGTGTAGACATTAAAAACATTACGTACATTTACATTTGTTGTAATATTACGATATGTACACATGAACAACATGTACACATTATGTTCACATGTACACCATGTACCCAGTACGTCCGCATGTACATCATATATTCATTATGTAAACAGGTACACTTTGTACCCATTATGCACGGATGTACAATATATGCACGTGTATATATGTGTGAAAAGTATGTACGTCGCTACACTATGTATGCATATGTTCATATATGGTAGACATATACTTTCTGTACACATGCTAGTGCATAATATTCACTGTATGTCCATGTATAAAATATGTAGACACATGCGTGTACACCCACATTGGTAATTGAAGGGATTTCTATCTAACAAGCTAAGAGTAATATTCCAGAATGTACTCATAATTTGTACATTTATTGGCATATTTCAATAAAGGTATAACCTTAACCTGAAACCTACCTCTAACCCTACACTAACCCTAAACTTAAACACTAACCCTAACCCTTACCATAATTCTAAATTCTAAACCTACACATAAACCTATACCTAATCGAAAGCCTAACCCTAAATCCCACCCTAACCCCAACCCTAACACTAACCCTAAGATGAATAAAAGGTACATCTATTATCATATCCAGAGGATACCATATCACAACAGCTTATGTAATTACGATAAACCTGTAATGCATAATATCAATATAATATTATGTATTTCCAACATTATGTTCATTTACATATATTGTTAAATGATAATATGCATTAATGTACCTTATGTACCCATTACATACAGATGAGCAATATATGCCCGTGTACATATGTGTGCACATTATGTACATACGTACGCACACGTACATATTATATAGACATGTACATTATGTAAATGAGTACATAATATGCACAATATGTAAACATAGGATCCATGTACACACCCGGGTGAACTCCCACTTTTGTCACCAAAGTAATTTCTATTTAATATGCAAAAAGTGATATCCCAGAATGTACTCATCATATGTACATTTATTGGCACATTACAAGAAATGTATAAAAGAGGTAGAGACTACAATTTCTCTGGTGTACATGTGTTTACCAAATACAGATGTACAATAAATGTAAATAATTGTTGCAATATGTATATTATATGTTCATAATGTGTGCACATTAGTTATGTACATAATGTGTACAATATGATTATGTATTGTAATGTCACAATGATGTTATATATTCACAACAGTAGATAAAATCACAATGCATACGTAACACCTTATATCAATATAGATGAACAGACTGCAAACATTATGTACATTTACATTTATTGTAATATTATGATATATACACATGAACATCATGTACACATTATGTTCACATGTACACCACGTAACCAGTATGTCCACATGTACATCGTGTACCCATTGGGCATGGTTTCCCATGTTGGTCGGGCGGGTCAGGAACAGGCATCCTCGAAATTTTTCTTGTGTTGGTCTTCAAAGCGCCTAAATGACAGCTTCCTGTGAGCCACCGTACCTGGCAGGCCGAGTTTCATGTTAGCGCTGAGGCCTTTTCAGGGTCCTATGTAGAGTCCCAATTTCAGTGTACGTGCTGCCGAAGCGAGCACATGCCGTGCCCGGCTCAGCTTTATTATTATTTCTTTTGGTTTTTAATTTGTTTATAGCACGCGGGTAGTGCTGCGTCGGTCGAGGCCAGTCTCGAATTTGGGATCTCACTCTCCGCCCGGCTCGACGTTCCACTTTCATGGGATTACAGGTGTGATGCACCGAGCGTAACCCAAGTTTTGTCTTCGTTCTGAAGACGAACATTTCCCACGTTGTTTGGGCGGGTTACAAACAGGCATTCTCGAAATTTTTTTTGCGTTGGTCTTCAAAGTGCCTAAATGACAGGTTCTTGTGAGCCACCGTACCTGCCAGGCCGAGTTTCATGTTAGCGCTAAGGCTATTTCGGGCTTCTATGTAGAGTCCCAGTTTCAGTGTACGTGCTGCAGAAGCGAGCACATGTTGTGCCCGACTATGCTTTATTATTATTTCTTTCGGTTTTTATGTTGTTTATTGGCAGCGGGTAATGCTGTGTCGGTCGAGGCCAGTCTCGAATTTGGGATCTCACTGTCCGTCCGGCTGAACATTCCGCTGTCATGGGATGACAGGTGTGATGTGCCGAGACTAACCAAAGTTTTATTTCCGTTCTGAAGACAGATATTTCCCACGTTTGTCAGGCGGATCACAAACAGGCATCTTCGAAATTTTTTGTGCGTTGGTCTTCAAAGCGCCTAAATGACAGCTTCCTGTGAGCCACCATACCTGGCAGGCAGAGTTTCATGTTAGCGCTGAGGCCTTTTTGGGCTCCTATGTAGAGTCCGAATTTCAGTATACGTGCTGTCGAAGTGAGCACATGCCATGCTTGGCTCAGCTTTATTATTATTTCTTTCGATTTTTATGTTGTTTATAGCAAGCGGGTAGTGCTGTGTCGGTCGAGGCAAGTCTCGAATTTGGGATCTCACTGTCTGCCAGCTCGATGTTCCACTTTCATGGGATTACAGGTGTGATGCGCTGAGCCTAACCCAAGTTTTGTTTTCGTTCTAAATACGGAAATTTCCCACGTTGGTCAGGCGGGTCACGAATAGGCATCCTTGAAATGTTTCTTGCGTTGGTCATCAAAGCGCCTAAATTACAGGTTCCTGTGAGCCACTGTACATGGCAGGCCAAGTTTTATGTTAGCGCTGAGGCCTTTTCAGGCTCCTATGTAGAGTTCGAATTTCAGTGGATGTGCTGCTGAAGTGAGCACATGCCGTGCACGGCTCAGCTTTATTATTATTTCTTTAGGTTTTCATGTTGTTTATACCAAGCGGGTAGTGCTGTGTCGGTCGAGGCAAGTCTCGTATTTTGGATCTTACTGTCCACCCCGCTCGACATTCTGCTGTCATGGCATTACAGGTGTGATGCACCGAGTCTAACCCAAGTTTTGTATTCGTTCTGAAGACGGACATTTCCCAAGTTGGTCGGGCGGGTCACAAACAGGCATACTCGAAATTTTTTTTGGGTTGGTTTTCAAAGCGCCTAAATGGCAGGTTCCTGTGAGCCATCGTACCTGGCAAGGCGAGTTTCATGTTAGCACTGAGGTCTTTTCGAGCTCCTATGTAGAGTCCCAATTTCAGTGTATGTGCTGCCGAAGCGAGCACATGCCGTGCCCGGCTCAGCTTCTTTCTTTCGTTTGGTTATTGCTTTGGTCTTTGAAGCACCTAAATGACAGGTTACTGTTAGCCACCGTACCTGGCAGGCCGAGATTCATGTTAGCGCTGAGGCCTTTGTGGGCTTCTATGTAAAGTCACAATTTTAGTGTATGTGCTGCCGAAGTGAGCACATGCCATGCCTGGCTCAGCTTTTTTTTATCTTTTTGTTATTGCGTTGGTCTTCAGAGAGCCTAAATGACAGGTTCCTGTGAGCCATCGTACCTAGCAGGCCAAGTTTCATGTTAGCGCTGAGGTCTTTTTGAGCTTCTATGTAGAGTCCCAATTTTAGTGTATGTGCTGCCGAAGCGAGCACATGCCATGCCCGGCTCAGCTTTTTAATTTCTCTCTGTCCCGACCCACGGGACAAGCAACGCGGACCCTAGGGAGGAAGTGGGGATTATGGGAGAGACAGGAGACACGAAGAATGGAGACAAGTCAAGGGATCTGATCAAGTCTCGTTTATTAGGTACAAAACAGCAGCTTATAAGCAAGCAAAGGCGGGAAACCTTGGAGTATTTACGTCAGAGGACAACCATGGAGATGAGGCGTAGGTGGGTCTCGTGATTACCTCGTGATTAAGAAGAATGTGGAAAATAGATAAGGAAAGCGGGATCTTGAGTAACAAGGCCACAAGGTTGCTTATCACAGCATTCAAGATAGCCAGATGGACACTGCTTCCTACAGGTCCCCCTTTTTTATTTTATTTAAATGGCTGAATACTTGTGGGGGCCATGCCTGTCTTAGGTCATGAGACACACCTACAGTGATGCCTTTTACCCTTACCCATTATAGGGTGAGCGGGAATCATGTTCCGACCCCCTGTCTTAGGTGGGAGCATCTTACTGTTAGGCTCTCAGGTTGTCCGTCATTGGCTAACTGGCCCATCTCACCAAGCAATATTAGAGGTGGTTGGCACTACCATAACCTAGATCCATCTCTAACTCTCGATCAGCCATTTCCAGCTTATGGTAATGGATCTGTAGGGGCTGCATTTTTAACGCATCAATTTGTTGTTTAACAAAAGCCATGACCTTGTTAAATATGAGGGACCCCACAGCTAGAAGCAGAAGAAACCCAATAAAAGGGCCGAGGAGGGGAAAGAGATAAGGAAGGATCCCATTCAACCCTCCCCACAGTGGATTGTCAAGGAGTGCCTTTCTTCTTGCGGCCAAATCTTCTTGAAGGGTTTTTATTTTATCTCTGTCAGCCATAGGTATGGGTGTTAAGATTATCACTAGTAAGAGCCACATGATTGTCTGAAAAGGAAAGGGGAAAAAGAGATAATCCTCAGGGTCTAGGTTATTCCCTGGGATGGGTTATTTTTCTCCCGTTCTGTCGTTCCTTTACAGTCTATTTGCTTCACTAGTCTTTCAGGTAGCCATGTGGCAGAATCTGCTTCTTTAGCATACACACAAACAGATCTCCTGCCCCAAATTAATACAGGGTCAGGGCCGTGCCAGGAGCCTGTCATAGGGTCCTTCCACATTACGGATGCAAATTTAGTTTGAGTTTCTGATTGCCAATGGCGTTCTGCAGCGGAGTGTCCATCTTTATCTAAAGTTAAAAAATTGAGTATAAATAGTGAATGTGCTATGAGGTTTCTGGGGGACCCCTTGATGGGATACCATTCCCCCTTTTTAATTTTCTGGAGAGTCAGTTTTAAGGTAAGATGAGTTCCTTCAACTATTCCTTGGCCTTGAGGATTATAGGGGATGCCAGTTACATGCTGTATGTTTAATTTAGAACAAAATCGGGCAAAGGCTAAACTAGTATATCCTGGCCCGTTATCGGTCTTGATTTTTTGTGGGCAGCCAAGGGTGGCAAAAGCAGACAGTAAGTGTCCAATGACCTGTTTAGTGGCTTCTCCTTTTGGAGTGTAGCAAACACATATCCACTACAGGTATCAACGCACACATGAACATATTTAAGATTACCAAATTCTGGGATATGGGTTACATCCATCTGCCAGAGTGCATTGGGGATTAGGCCCCTAGGATTGACACCTAAATGGGCCACAGGTAAATGAGTGGCACATTGTGTGCATTCCTTAACTATTTGTCTAGCTTGTTCCCTAGTAATGTGGTGTAGTAGCCTGAGAGTGAGCATTAAGGTGGTGCAGGCTGTGCGTATGTTGAGCTTGAGATAATGGAGTTTCAGTTTCAATGGCATAAGTATGGAGGTTGTGGGTGGCCAGGTCGGCTTGTTGATTGCCTTGTGATAGTGGTCCAGGCAATCCCGAGTGAGCCCGCAAGTGTCCAATAAAGAAAGGATGAGTTCTGCTGATAATGGACTGTTGCAATTGTTTGAATAATTTTGCAGCTGAGGAGGTATGTTTGATAATGGGAGCTGTCTCTAAGTTAGGTATAGACTGAGCAATGTATGCACTGTCAGTATAGATATTTAAAGATTGATTGGGGAAAGCAGAAAACACTGCTGCAACTGCTTGTAGCTCAGTAAGTTGAGCAGAAGATGATTGAGTCTGAAATTGTACAGTGCAGCCTTGAGTGACATAAGCAGTTATACCTGTAGACAAACCGTCAGTAAATACGACGAGTCCATCAGGTATAGGTTCAAGTTTTGTAATTTTAGGGAAGATAAACTCATGTCTATTGGCAAAGGTAATCAATTTGTAAGGAGGATAGTGATTGTCTAATTGTCCTGAAAAAGAAGCTAATGCTATAGGCCAAGCTTCAGTAGTTTGCATGAGCCACTGTACTTGTTCTTTATTATAAGGCTGGACAATTAAGGAAGGTTCAGAACCAAAATATTCCTTGCCCATTGTTCGACCTTGGATAATTAGACTCGCTACCATAAGGTAATATGGTTCAAGGACTCTCTTAGGCGTGTTAGGAAGGCGTACCCACATGAGTGGAGCAGTTTGCCAAAACACAGCGGTGGGAGACAAAGATGTCTGGCAAATGATAAATTGAAGTGGCTTGCTATAGTCTATGAAGGTGATGGTTTGGTGATTAATGGCATGCTCTACAGTTTGAATAGCCTGAATGCCTTCAGAGGTTAACTCACGAGGCGAGGTGGGGTTTGGGTCCCCATTTAGAATATCATAAAGCGGTTTGAGATCTGCTTTGCATAGTTTTAAATGAGGTAGTAGGCAATTGATATCTCCCAATAATTTCTGAAAGTCATTGAGTGTCCTCAGTTTATCTAGCCTAAGCTGCACCTTTTGTGTGGCAATTTGTCTCCCTTTCAGCTGGAAGCCTAAATATGTGTAAGGGTCTGTGAGCTGCACCTTTTCAGGAGCTACTAACAGACTATGTTGAATTAGAGATGTTTGCAAAGCCTTAAAACAGGACAAAACATCCTGTCCAACTTTTCCTGCTGAAAGAATATCATCCATATAATGGATAATATAAATCTCTTTCCAGGTGTCTCTAACAGGTTGAATGGCTAAAGCAACAAAAGATTGGCACAAGGTTGGACTATTAGCCATGCCCTGAGGTAGTACTTTCCAGTGATATCTTTTCATAGGCTCCTTAAAATTGGTAGAGGGCACACTAAAAGCAAAACGCTTTTGATCATCTGGATGTAATGGAATAGTAAAAAAACAGTCTTTTAGGTCAATAACAATTTTATAATAGTCCAGGGGTATGGCAACAGGGGAAGGGAGTCCGGGCTGAAGGGCCCCCATGAGGACCATGGACTTATTGACTTCCCTAAGGTCCTGTAATAATCGCCATTTTCCTGACTTCTTTATGACAAAAATTGGTGTGTTCCAGGAAGAATTGCTAGGTTCTATATGCCCCGCTTGCAACTGTTCCTGTACCAGTTGTTGTGCGGCAGCTAATTTCTCTGAAGAGAGGGGCCATTGGTCAACCCATATGGGGTTATCTGACAACCAAGTAATTTTGTCTGCATGGGCTACAGGACAGACCGCGGCCCCTACTGAAAATACCCTATCCCTTTCCTATCTGTTTTTAATTTGGCCTCTATAGGACTCAAAATTCCAGTTTGGTTTTTTCCCAGCCCAGTACCTGGCACGTATTCATGTTTGAGCATCTGGGCGGTGACAATCTCATTGGGGCTGCCTATGACCATGCCTATTTGTGCTAGCAAGTCTCTTCCCCAAAGGTTAAAAGGCAGGCCTGCAACAATATAGGGCTGGATTTGGCCTTGATTTCCCTTTTTGTCTTCCCATTTAAGCATTTTTGTACTTTTTTCTGGATTTTTACTCTGTCCAATACCAGTGAGATGAGTAATAATAGCGCTCACCGGCCATGTGGCAGGCCATTGTTTTTTACTAATTATAGTCACATCGGCTCCGGTATCCACCAACCCTGTGAACTCCTTTCCATCTAACCACAATGTCATCATGGGCTTTTTTGGAGATATCACTTTTGCCCAGTAGACATCAGAGGAACCAAAGCCTGAGTCACCTCTATTGTTTTTGAAAATATTATTATTAGTTTTACACAGAGGCAACAGTAACAGTTGAGCAAATCTCTGTCCAGGGGAGATAGTACTTATGACTTTAGGAGAAGCTGCCATAACTTTAATTTCTCCCGTGTAATCATTATCTATTATTCCAGGGAGAACTTGCAAACCTTGTAGTGTGAGGCCGCTTCGCCCTAGAATAAGTCCAAAAGAACCTTCAAGCAGAGGTCCAAAGATGCCTGTAGGCAATGCCTGAACCCCCATTTCAGGTGTTAGTACTGTATGGGAGGTGGAACAGAGGTCCAATCCTGCGCTTCCTGCTGTGGCTCGGCATAGGCTTGAAACGGATTGTTGGCTGGAGGAACGGAACTGACTGCCCCAAAGATCTGTCTTTGTTTGGGGGCCTGGGGCTGGCCCCTCACCCCGTTTCCCTGGTGCGGGGAGAGTGGCTGTCCTTGGGCATCCCTTTTTGATTTACATTCATTAGCCCAGTGTTTCCCTCTTTTGCATCGTGGGCACAAGCCAGGAACCTTAGCATTAAGAGAGGGTTTTTTATCAGACTTGCAATCTTTGGCAAAATGGCCATTAGCACCGCATTGAACACATTTGTTCTTTGATTGATTAGATAAAAACTGTTTCACAGTGTATCCCTGTAGGGCTGCAGCCATGGCTAGTCCCTGTTGATAAGCTGAGCCTATGTCTGAGCACAGGCGTATATACCCTGAGAGGCCTGGTTTCTTTTTGTAAGGGCGGATGGCCGCTTGGCAGGCGGCATTGGCGTTTTCAAATGCTAGCTGTCTAACAAAATCTGTTCCCGCGTCTGCACTGCCAAAAATTCTGCCAGCAGCTGTAAGAAGGCGGTGCACAAATTCTGAAAAGGGCTCATCTGGTCCTTGTTTTATGCCGGTGAGGGAAGCACCGACGTCTCCTTTAGTGGGCAACTTCCGCCAGGCTCTTGTACCTGCAGCTTGAATTTGGGCATAAAGACCTGCATCATACTGCATTTTTGCGTCGCTGGTAGCGTAATTGCCTTCACCAGCTAGCATGTCAAAATTCCAATTATTATTAGCCTGCGCGTTACGGTGGGCAGTTTCCTTACAGCATTCATAATACTCAGATTTCCACAATAAATAATCACCTCCCGAGAGGGTGGCTCGGGCTATCGACTGCCAATCCCTGGGGGTCAGCCAATTTTCAGCCACAGACTCTAAGATAGCAGTAGCTCCATATTGTGCTACCGCAGTTTTCAATTCCTTAATTATTTTGAAATCGAGACCAGCATGGTGTCTCCAAGCAACTCCCCTATCATCAGTGGTTTCTGTTACGGGAAATGCTTTCGGATCATCAAGATCTAGCAAAGAATTATTTTGGAAGGGTTGCCTCGGTGCCGCTCCTCGTCGGGGAGGGGCAGTGTTTTGAGCGTTTTGAGGCTTAGCCTCATTTCTGGCTTTACCTATCTTTATTTTCTCAAGCTGTTCAATTAGTTCTTGATGTTCTACTTCAAGCCTTATTTGTTCTTTTAGGGAATTGATTTTTTCTTGTAATTCTTTTTGGGGGTCAACAACAGGACACGCTATTGGAGGTGCCGAGGGTCTCGTTCTGTAAGGTGGAGGCTGCGGCCCATAGGTGGACCAGTCCTGGTTATTATATCGGGTTGCCTCGTCCTCCAAGTCACCCCAGTCTATATTTGACCCAGAAGTCTCCTTATCTATTGTCCAGTCAATTACCTTAGTCTGGTTTGAGGGTTCAATTTTAGGCTTATCAGGCTTGCCAGGCCTTTGAGTCTGTTTTCTAGTTCCCTTTTTGATTTTTTCTAAAGGTGGATTCTGGCTCTCGGAGGGGCACTGAGTCCCTCCGGGTGGTCGTTTCTCAGAGTCACTATCAAAGGACATCAAATCCTCATCTTTGTCAACTTGTGGCAATTGTGTTTATTTATAGGCAGCGGCCTAGAGTTGTTAGGGTCGTTTGTACTGCCGGAGTTGCTCTTATCAAGTCCTTCTTTCAGGAGAGACTCTCCCTGAGAAATTACATTAGCAATGAGGGGATCGCGGTGTTTTTGAGTTAAAATCTCGTCTATCAAATTCCAATAAGAAAAGGCTGTAACCGGGACCTTTTTGGGCCCGAAAGTACTGTAATAATCTTTCAAAGCATCTCCTACCCTTTTCCATCGTTTTTGATCTATAGTTCCTTCCTGAGGGAACCAAGGGCAGACATCCTGAATATAATCAAAATATTTACACAATTATTTTATTTTCACCTTTACTCCTCGCGCCTTTATAGCCTTACTTAAACTCTCTATAAACAACTCATGCTGGCTGATTTCCTGTCCCATATTCGCCGTCCACTTACCGGAGCGTGAGTCCATGGCAGGCTCCCACGACGCTCTTTCCTCCGGGTTTCTTAGTTCTCCTGTGCCGGCCGATCCTGACGGCGTCCCTCACAGTATTCCTCGTACTCGAGCTCTCACGTTGGGCGCCAGTTTGTCCCGACCCGCGGGACGAGCAACGCGGACACTAGGGAGGAAGTGGGGATTATGGGAGAGACAGGAGACGCGAAGAATGGAGACAAGTCAAGGGATCTGATCAAGTCTCGTTTATTAGGTACAAAACAACAGCTTATAAGCAAGCAAAGGCGGGAAACCTTGGAGTATTTACGTCAGAGGACAACCATGGAGATGAGGCGTAGGTGGGTCTCGTGATTACCTCGTGATTAAGAAGAATGTGGAAAATAGATAAGGGAAGCGGGATCTTGAGTAACAAGGCCACAAGGTTGCTTATCACAGCATTCAAGATAGCCAGATGGACACTGCTTCCTACATCTCTCGGTTTTATTTTTTTTATAGCAAGCGGGTAGTGCTGTGTCAGTCGAGGCCAGTCTCGAATTTGTGATCTCACTGTTCGCCCAGCTCGACATTCCACTGTCATGAGATGACAGGTATGATGCGTCGAGCCTAACCCATGTTTATTTTTTTCCTGAAGACGGATGATGGTCGGGTGGGTCTTGAACACGAATCCTCAAAATTTTTTGTGCATTGGTCTTCCAAACGCCTAAATGACAGATTACTGTGAGACATCGTACCTGGCAGGCCAAGTTTCATGTTAGCGTGCAGGCCTTTTCGGGCTTCTATGTAGAGTCCCAATTTTAGTGTACATGCTGCCGAAGCAAGCACATGCCGTGCCCGGCTCAGCTTTTTTGTTTTTTTTCGGTTTTTATGCTTTTTATAGCAACCGGGTAGCGCTGTGTCAGTCGAGGCCAGTCTCGAATTTGTGATCTCACTGTTCGCCCAGCTCGACATTTCACTGTCATGGGATGACAGGTGTGATGCGCCGAGCCTAACCCAAGTTTTGTTTACGTTCTAGAGACGGACATGTCCCATGTTGGTTGGGCAAGACTCGAACACACATCCTCAAAATTTTTTGCGTTGGTCTTCAAAGCACCTAAATGACAGGTTCCTGTGAGCCACTGTACCTGGCAGGCCGAGTTTCATGTTAGCGCTGAGGCCTTTTAGGGCTCCATTGTAGACTTCCAATTTCAGTGTATGTGCTGCCGAAGCAAGAACATGCCATGCCCGGTTCAGCTTTATTATTTTATTCGGTATTTATGTGGTTTATAGCAAGCGGGTAGCGCTGTGTCGGTCGAGGCCAGTCTCGAATTTGGGACCTCACTGTACAGCCAGCTCGACATTTTGCTGTCATGGGATTACAGGTATAATTTGCCGAGCCTAACCCAAGTTTTTTTTTAATTCTGAAGAGGGACATTTCCCACGTTGGTCGGGCGGGTCACAAACAGGCATCCTCGAAATATTTTTTGCGTTGGTCTTCCAAGCGCCTAAATGGCAGGTTCCTGTGAGCTACCGTACCTGGCAGGCCGAGTTTCATGTTAGCGCTGAGGCCTTTTCAAGCTCCTATGTAGAGTCCCAATTTCAGTGTACATGCTGCTGAAGTGAGCACATGCCATGTCCGGCTCAGCTTTATTATTTCCTTCGGTTTTCATGTTCTTTATAGCACGTGGGTAGTGCTGTGTCGGTCGACGCCAGTCTCGAATTTGGGATCTCACTGTCCGCCCGGCTCAACATTCTGCTGTCATGGGATTACAGGTGTGATGCACTGAGCCTGACCCAAGTTTTGTTTTCGTTCTGAAGATGGACATTTCCCACGTTGGTCGGGTGGGTCTCGAACAAGCATCCTTGAAGTATTTTTTGTGTCAGTCTTCAAAGCGCCTAAATGACAGCTTTCTGTTAGCCATTGTACCTGGCAGGCCGAGTTTCATGTTAGCGCTCAGGCCTTTTCGGGCTCCTATGTAGAGTCCCAATTCCAGTGTTTGTGCTGCCAAAGCAAGCACATGCCATGCACGGTTCAGCTTTATTATTTCTTTCGGTTTTTATGTTGTTTATAGCAAGCAGGTAGTGCTGTGTCGGTCGAGGCCAGTCTAGAATTTGGGATTTCACTATGCGCCCAGCTCGACATTTTGCTGTCATGGGATTACAGGTGTGATGCGCCAAGCCTAACCGAAGTTTTGTTTTTGTTCTGAAGACGGACATGTCCCACGTTGGTCTGGCGGGTCACGAACAGGCATCCTCGATATATTTTTTGCGTTGGTCTTCCAAGCGCCTAATTGACAGGTTCCTGTGAGCCACTGAACTTTGCTGGCCGAGTTTCATGTTAGCGCTGAGGTTTTTTCGGACTCCTATGTAGAGTCATAATTTCAGTGTACGTGCTGCCGAAGCGAGCACATGCCGTGCACGGCTCAGCTTTATTATTTCTTTCGGTTTTTATGTGGTTTATGGCAAGCAGGTAGCGCTGTGTTGTTCGAGGCCAGTCTCGAATTTGGGATCTCACTGTCTGAACGGCTCGATATTTTACTGTCATGGGATTATAGGTGTGATGCACCGAGCCTAACCCAAGTTTTGTTTCCGTTCTGAAGACGGACATTTTTCACATTGGTCATGCGGGTCAGGAAGAGGAATCCTTGAAATTTTTTTTGCATTGGTGTTCAAAGCGCCTAAATGACAGGTTCCTGTGAGCCACCATACCTGGCAGGCCGAGTTTCATTTTAGTGCTGAGGCCTTTTTGGGCTCCTATTTTGAGTCCCAATTTCAGTGTAGGTGCTGCCGAAGCGAGCACATGCAGTGCCGGCTCAGCTTTATTATTATTTCTTTCGGTTTTTATGTTAGTTATAGCAAGCGGGTAACGCTGTGTTGGTCGAGGCCAGTCTCGAATTTGGGATCTCACTTTCCAAACGGCTCGACATTCCACTGTCATGGGATTACAGGTGTGATGCACCGAGCCAAAACCTAGTTTTGTTTCCGTTTGAAAACGAACATTTTTCACGTTGGTCGGGCGGGTCACGGACAGGCATTTTCGAAATATTTTTTGCATTGGTCTTCAAAGCACCTAAATGACAGGTTTTTGTGAGCCATTCTACCTGGCTTGCCGAGTTTAATGTTAGTGCATAGGCCTTTTCTGGCTCCTATGTAGAGTCCAGATTTCAGTGTACATGCTGCCGAAGCGAGCAGATGCCCTGCCAGGCTCAGCTTTATTATTATTTCTTTCGGTGTTTATGTTGTTTATAGCAAGGAGGTAGCATTGTGTCGGTCGAGGCCAGTCTCGAATTTGGGATCTCACTGTCCACCCGGGTCAACGTTCTGCCATCATGGGATTACAGGTGTGATGCGCCGAGCCTAACCCAAGTTGTTTCCGTTTTGAAGACAGACATTTCCCACGTTGGTCGCACGAGTCATGAACAGGCATCCTCGAAATTTTTTTTGTGTTGGTCTTCAAAGTGCCTTAATGACAGGTTCCTGTGAGCCACTGTGCCTAGTAGGCCAAGTTTTATGTTAGTGCTGAGGCCTTTTCGGGCTCCTATGTAGAGTCCCAATTTTAGTGTACATGCGGCCGAAGCGAGCACATGCCGTGCCTGGCTCAGCTTTATTATTATTTCTTTCGGTTTTTATGTGGTTTATAGCAAGCGGGTAGTGCTGTGTCAGTCGAGGCCTGTCTCGAATTTCCGACCTCACTGGCCGCCCGGCACAACATTCCGCTGTCGTGGGATTTCAGGTGTGATGCGCCGAGCCTAACCCAAGTTTTTTTTTGTTCTTAAGACCAACATTTCCCACGTTGTTCGGGCGGGTCACGAACAGGCATCCTCAAAATTTTTTTGCGTTGGTCTTCAAAGTGCCTAAATTACAGGTTCCTGGGAGCCACCCTACCTGGCAGACCGAGTTTCATGTTAGTGTTGAGGCCTTTTCGGGCTCCTATGTAGAATCCCAATTTCAGTGTACGTGCTGCCGAAACGAGCACATGCCGTGCCCGGCTCCGCTTTATTATAATTTCTTTTGGTTTTGATGTTGTTTATAGCAAGCGGGTAGCACTGTGTCGGTCGAGGCCAGTCTCGAATTTGGGATCTCACTGTTTGCCAGCTCGACATTCCACTGTCGATTACAGGTGTGATGCGCCGAGCCTAACCAAAGTTTTGTTTCCGTTCTGAAGACAAACATTTCCTACGTTGGTCGGGCGGGTCACGAACAGCCATCCTCGAAATATTTTTGCGTTTGTCTTCAAAGCGCCTAAATGACAGGTTCCTGTGAGCCACCGTACCTGGCAGGCCAAGTTTCATGTAAGCGCTGAGGCCTTTTCTGGCTTTTTTATTTTTTTGGGGGGGTTGGAGGAAGGCAGGAAGGGAGGGAAGAAGGACGGTAGGGAGGAAGGAAGGGAAGAAGGAAGGAAGGGAGGAAGCGGGGGGGGAGGGAGGGAGGGAGGGAGGGAGGGAAGGGAAGGAAGGAAATCAAGCAAAGAGAGAGACATTGCC
Source organism: Callithrix jacchus (assembly GCF_049354715.1). Lineage (NCBI taxonomy): Eukaryota > Metazoa > Chordata > Mammalia > Primates > Cebidae > Callithrix > Callithrix jacchus. Next base: position 15,466,433 of record NC_133525.1, read on the forward strand.
GACCTGGATCTAGAGGTTTACAAGTTGATTTCTTTTTTTTTTGAGAGAAGGAAAGAAAAAAAAAATAAGTAAAGGAGAGGAAGAAAGAGGAAGAGAAAGAGGGAGAGTAAATGGAAATATTGCTTTATTTTGAAAAAAATTGGGTATTAATAATGGCCAATCAATGTTTCATTTAAACTTATGGGTAGGTGTGATGTGGTATTGACAAGGATGTATATTTTGTGTATGTGAAGTGGAGAGCTCTATAAATATTTATTAAGTTTACTTGTTCCAGATCTGAGTTCGAGTCCTTGATATCCTTATTAATTTTCTGTCTCATTGAATCTAAATCTCGTATCTGGGTGTTAGGATCGTCAGCTCTTGTTGTTGCATTGATCCTTTTACCACTATATCTTTGTTGCTTTAAAATCTATTTTCTCCAATACGAGAATTGCAACTCCTGCTTTTTATTTATTTATTATTTATGTTTGCTCTCCATTTGGTTGGTAAATCTTTCTCCATTCCTTTGTTTTGAGTCTTTGTGTATCCTTGCATGTGAAACAGGTCTGGATGTAACATGCCATTGGGTTTTGGCTGTGTCTTTTGATTGGGGGATTTAGTCAATTTAAATTCAGGGTTACTGCCATTTGATGTTAACTGGCTGTTTTATCCATTCGTTGGTGTAAATTCTTCTTTATGTTGGTGCTCTTTACTTTTTGGTGTATTTTTAGAAAGGCTAATACTGGTTGTTTCTTTCTGTGTGTAATGCTTCTTTCAGAAGCTCTTGTAAAGCAGGCCTGGTGGTAATAAAATCTCTGAGTTCTTGCTTGTTCATAAAAGATTTTATTTTTCCTTCAGTTGTGAAGCTTAGTTTGGCTGGATATGAAATTCTGGGCTGAAGGTTCTGTTATTTGAGAATGTTGAATATTGGCCCCCACTCTCTTCTGGCTTGTAGAGTTTCTGCTGAGAGATCTGCTGTAAGTCTGATAAGCTTGCTTTTGTGGGTAACCTGACCTTTCTCTCTGGCTGCCCTTAGTATTTTCTCCTTCGTTTCAACCCTGGTGAATATAACAATTATGTGCCTTGGGGTTGCTCTTCTTGAGGAATATCTTTGTGGTGTTCTCTGTATTACCTGGGGTTGAATGTTGACCTGCTTTGCTAGTTTAGGAAAATTTTCCTAAATAATATCCTGAAGGGTATTTTCCAGCTTGGATTCATTCTCTCCGTCGCATTCAGGTACACCTATCAAACGTAAATTTGGTCTTTTCACATAGTTCCACATTTCTTGGAGACTTTGCTCATTCCTTTTTATCCTTTTTTCTCTAATCTTTTCTTCACGTTTTATTTCATTAAGTTGGACTTTGACCTCTGATATCCCTTCTTCTGCTTGAACAATTCGAGTGTTTAAACCTGTGCATACTTCTCGGAGTTCCTGTATTGTATTCTTTAGTTCCATTAATTCACTCATACTCCTCTCTAAGTTGTCTATTCTCAATAGGATTTCATCAAACCTTTTTTCAAAGTTCCTAGTTTCTTTACGTTGGGCTACAACATGGTCTTTTAACTCACCGAAGTTTCTTATTATCCATTCCTTGAAGAGTGATTCTGTCATCAGGATGCGCTCGTTCTCCATCAAGCCTTGTTCCATTGTTGATGTGGAACTGTGATCATCTTTAGAGGGAGAGGCGTTCTGACTTTGAGTATTCTCAGCTTTTTTACACTGGTTTCTTCCCGTCATTGTAAATTTATCCTCCTGTCGTCTTTGAAATTACCAACTTTCAGATTAGGTCTATTGAGTGGATGTCAAGGTTGTTAGTTCCCAGGGCCAGAGCAGTGACGTTAAGACTGATGGTGCTTTTCTGCCCAGGATTCTCCTGTCTGGCTTCCTTCTTGTGTCCGTAGTAGGCGACTCTGCCTTCCCGGGGCTCCAAACCTCGGTCAGAAGGGAAACCGGTCCTGTTTACTCTGTGCCGAGTGCTGCTGTGCCGAGGTGCCGTCACAGCGGCTGCGCCGGGCTCTGGTGTCCTGCTGGGGACCCGTGCGGGTCCTCTGAACCTGTTTACTTTGCTCCGAGAGCTGCTGCACCAAGGTGCCGGTGGAACCGCTGCGCTGGCCATGAGAGTCGTGCTGACCACCCGTGTGTTTCCTCCACTGGGGGATCTTCTGCTCCGTGAGCGACCAGAATTTGTCTGAAAGTGTGGTGTCCTCTAGTTCTCCGCACTTTCCCTGAGAGCTGCAATCCTGGGATGTTAGCGATCGGCCATCTTGGATCGTTCCTCCTTTTCTGGCTTTTATGTAGAGTTGCAATTTCAGTGTACATGCTGCCGAAGTGAGCACATTCCGTGCCCGGCTCAGATTTATTATTATTTATTTTGGTTTTTATGTTGTTTAAGGCAAGCGGGTAGCGCTTTGTCAATCGAGGCCAGTCTCGAATTTGAGATCTCAGTGTCTGCCCGGCTCGACATTCTGCTGTCATGGGATTACAGGTGTGATGCGCCGAGCCTAACCCAAGTTATGTTTCCATTCTGAAGACAGATATTTCCCACATTGGTCGGGCGGGTCACGAACAGGCATCCTCGAAATGTTTTATGCGTTGGTCTCCAAAGCGCCTAAATGACAGGTTCCTGTGAGCCACCGTACCTGACAGGCCGAGTTTCATGTTAGCGCTGAAGTCTCTCCAGGCTCCTATGTAGAGTCCCGATTTCAGTGTATGTGGTGCTGAAGCGAGCACAAGTCATGCCCAGCTCAGCTTTATTATTATTTCTTCTGGTTTTTATGTTGTTTATAGCAAGCGGGTCACGCTGTGTCAGTCGAGACCAGTCTCGAATTTGAAATCTCACTGTTTGCCCGGCTCTACATTCTGCTGTCATGGGATTACAGGTGTGATGCGCCGAGCCTAACCCAAGTTTTGTTTCCGTTCTGAAGACAGAAATTTCCCACATTGGTCGGGAGGGTCACGAAGAGGAATCCTCAAAATTTTTTGCGTTGGTCTTCAAAGCGCCTAAATGACAGGTTCCTGTGAGCCACCGTACCTGCCAGGCCGAGATTTATGTTAGCACTGAGGCCATTTTAGGCTCCTATTTAGAGTCCGGATTTCAGTGTACATGCTCCCGAAGCGAGCACATGTTGTGCCCAGCTCAGGTTTATTATTATTTCTTTCGGTTTTCATGTTGTTTATACCAAACAGGTAGCGCTGTGTCGGTCGTGGCAAGGCTCGAATTTTGGATTTTACTGTCCGCCCAGCTCGACATTTCACTGTCATGGCATTACAGGTTTGATGCACCGAGCCTAACCCAAGTTTTGTATCCGTTCTGAAGACGAACATTTCTTATGTTGGTCACGCGGGTCACGAACAGGCATATTCGAAATTTCTTTTGGGTTGGTTTTCCAAGTGCTTAAATGACAGGTTCCTGTGAGCCAATGTACCAGGCAAGCCGAGTTTCATGTTAGCACTGAGGCCTTTTCGAGCTCCGATGTAGAGTCCCAATTTCAGTGTACGTGCTGCCAAAGCGAGCACATGCCATGCCCGGTGCAGCTTTATTATTCCTTTCAGTTTTTATGTTGTTAACAGCAAGTGGGTAGCGCTGTGTCGGTCGAGGCCAGTCTCGAATTTGGGATCTCACTGTCTGCCCGGCTCGACATTCTGGTGTCATGGGATTACAGGTATGATGCGCTGAGCCTAACCCAAGTTTGTTTCCGTCCTGAAGACAGACATTTCCCACATTGGTCGGGAGGGTCACCAACAGTCAACCTTGACATTTCTTTTGCGTTGATCTTCAAAGTGCCTAAATGACAGGTTCCTGTGAGCCACCGTACCTGGCAGGCCGAGTTTCATGTTAGCGCTGAGGCCTTTGTGGGGTCCTATGTAGAGTCCCAATTTCAGTGTAAGTGCTGCCGAAGCGAGCACTTGCCGTGCCCGGCTCAGCTTTATTATTTCTTTCGTTTTTTATGTTGCTTAGAGCAATCGGATAGCACTGTGTCAGTCGAGGCCAGTCTCGAATTTGGGAACTCACTGTCCTCCCAGCTCGACATTCCGCTGTTATGGGATTACAGGTGTGATGCGCTGAGCCTAACCCAAGTTTTGTTTGAGTTCTGAAGACGGACACATCCCAGGTTGGTCTGGCGGGTCACAAACAGGCATCCTCGAAATTTTTTTTGCGTTGGTCTTCAAAGCGCCCTAATGGCAGATTCCTGTTAGCCACCACACCTGGCAGGCCGAGTTTCATGTTAGCGCTGAGGCCCTTTATGGCTCCTATGTAGAGTCCCAATTTCAGGGTACGTGCTGCCGAATTGAGCACATGCCATGCCCGGCTCAACTTTATTATTTCTTTTGGTTCTTATGTGGTTTATAGCAAGCGGGTAGCACTGTGTTGGTCGAGGCCAGTATCGAATTTGTGATCTCACTGTCTGCCCGGTTCGACATTCTGCTGACATGGAATTACAGGTGTGATGCGTCGAGCTCAATCCAAGTTTTTTTTCGTTCTGAAGACGGACATTTCCCACGTTGGTCGGGCGAATCACGAACAGGCATCCTCGAAATTTTTCTTGCGTTGGTTTTTAAAGCACGTAAATGGCAGGTTTCTGTGAGCCAGCGTACATAGCAGGCCGAGTTTCATGTTAGCGCTGATGCCTTTTTGGGCTCCTATGTAGAGTCCCAATTTCAGTGTACGTGCTGCTGAAGCAAGCACATGCCGTGCCCGCCTCAGCTTTATTATTTCTCTCGGTTTTTATGTTGATTATAGCAAGCGGGTAGCGCTGTGTCGGTTGAGGCTCTACATTCCACTGTCATGAAATTACAGGTGTGGTGTGCCGAGCCTAACCCAAGTTTTGTTTTCATACTGAAGACGGACATTTCTCTCGTTGGTCGGGCGGGTCACAAACAGGCATCCTCGCAATATTTTTGCATTGGTCTTCTAAGCGCCTAAATGACAGGTTCCTGTGAGCCACCATACCTGGCAGTCCGAGTTTCATGTTAGCGGGTAGCGCTGTGTCGGTCGAGGCCAGTCTCGAATTTGGGATCTCACTGTCCACCCGGCTCGACATTTCACTGTCATGAAATTACAGGTGTCATGCGCCGAGCCTAACCCAAGTTTTGTTTCCGTTCTGAAGACGGAAATTTCCCACGTTGGATGGGCGGGACACGAAAAGGCATCCTTGAAATTCTTTAGTGTTGGTCTTCAAAGCGCCTAAATGACAGGTTCCTGTTAGCCACCGTACATAGCACGCTGAATTTCATGTTAGTGCTGAGGCATTTTCGGGCTGCTATGTAGAGACCCAATTTCAGTGTACGTGCTGCCGAAGCGAGCACATGCCGTGCCCGGCTCAGCTTTATTATTTCTTTCAGTTTTTAGGTTGTTTATAGCAAGTGGGTAGCGCTGGGTCAGGTGAGGCCAGTCTCGAATTTGGTATCTCACTGTCCGCCCAACTCAACATTCCACTGTCATGGGATTACAGGTGTGATGCGCTGGCCTAACCCAAGTGTTATTTCCGTTCTGAAGACGGAAATTTCCCACGTTGGTTGGGCGGGTCATGAACAGAAATCTTCAAAATTTTTTATGCGTTGGTCTTCAAAGCGCCTAAATGACGGGTTCCTGGGAGCCATCGTACCCAACAGGCCGAGTTTCAGGTTAGCGCTGAGGCCTTCTCGGGCTTATATGTAGAGTCCCAATTTCAATGTAGGTGCTGACAAAGTGAGCACATGCCGTGCCCGGCACAGCTTTATTATTTCTTTCGGTTTTTATGTTGTTTATAACAAGTGGGTAGCACTGTGTCGGTCGAGGCCAGTCTCGAATTTGAGATCTCACTGTCCGCCCGGCTTGACATTCCACTGTCATGGGATTACAGGTGTGGTGCACGAGCCTAACCCAAGTTCTGTTTTCATTCTGAAGACGGAAATTTCCCACGTTGGTCGGGCGGGTCATGAACAGGCATCCTTGAAATTTTTCTTGCGTTGGGCGTCAAAGTGCCTAAATGACGTGTTTCTGTGAGCCACCGTACCCAGCAGGCCGAGTTTCATGTTAGCGCTGAGGCCTATTCGGGCTTCTATGTAGAATTCCAATTTCAGTGTACATGCTGCTGAAACAAGCACATACCATGCCTGGCTCAGCTTTATTATTTCTTTCTGTTTCTATGTTGTTTATAGCAAGCGGGTGGCACTGTGTCTGTTGAGAACAGTCTTGAATTTGGAATCTCACTGTCCGCCCGGCTTGACATTCCAATGTCATGAGATTACAGGTCTGATGCGCTGAGCCTAATTAAAGTTTTGTTTCTGTTCTGAAGATGGAAATTTCCCACGTTGGTCGGGCAAGTCACAAACAGGCATCCTCGAAATTATTTTGCGATGGTCTTCCAAGCATCTAAATGACAGATTCCTTTGAGCTATTGTACCCGGCAGGCCGAGCTTCATGTTTGCGCTGAGGCCTTTTCGGGCTTCTATGTTGAGTCCCATTTCAATGTGGGAAATGTCCATCTTCAGAATGGAAAGAAAACTTGGGTTAGGCTCAGCGCATCACACCTGTAATCCCATGACAGCGAAATGTCGAGCCGGGCGGACTGTGAGATCCCAAATTCGAGACTGACTGACCGACACAGCACTTCCCGCTTGCTATGAACAACATAAAAACCGAAAGAAATAATAATAAAGCTGAGCCTGGCATGGCATGTGCTCAGTCAGCAGCACGTACACTGAAATTGGGACTCTACATAGGAGTGCGAAAAGGCCTCAGCGCTAACATGAAACTCGGCCTGCCAGGTATGGTGGTTCACAGGAACCTGTCTTAGGTGCTTTGAAGACCAACGCAGAAAAAATTTTGAGGATGCCTGTTCGTGACCAGCTTGACCAATGTGGGAAATATCTGTCTACAGAACAAAAACAAAACTTGTGTTAGGCTCGGCCCATCACACCTGTAATCCCATGACAGCAGAATGTCGAGCTGGGTGGCCAGTGAGATCCCCAATACGAGACTGTCCTCGACCAACACAGCACTACCCGCTTGCTATAAACAGCATAAAAACCAAAAGAAACAATAATAAAGCTGAGCTGGGCATGGCATGTGCTCGCTTTGGCAGCACATACACTGAAATTTGGACTCTACATAGGAGCCCGAAAAGGCCTCAGCGCTAACATGAAACTCGGCCTGCCAGGTACGGTGGCTCACAGCAACCTGTCATCTAGGCGCTTTGAAGAACAACGCAAAAATATTTTGAAAATGCCTGTTCGTGACCAGCCTGACCATCATGGGAAATGTCCGTCTTCAGAACAAAAACAAAACTTGGGTTAGGCTGGGCGCATCACACCTGTAATTCCATGACAGTGGAATGTCCAGCTGGGTGGACAGTGAGATCCCAAATTCGAGACTGGCCTCGACTGACACAGCACTACCCGTTTTCTATAAACAACATAAAAACCGAAAGAAATAATAAAACTGAGCTGGGCATGGCCTATGCTTGCTTCGGCAGCACATACACTGAAATTGGGACTCTACATATGAGCCCGAAAAGGCCTCAGCGCTGACATGAAACTCGGCCTGCCAGGTACGGTGTCTCACAGAAACCTGCCATTTAGGCGCTTTGAAGAACGACGCAAGAAAAATTTCGAAAATGCCTGTTCGTGTCCCTCCCGAACAACGTGGGAAATGTTCATCTTCAGAACGGAAACTAAACCGGGTTTTATCTCGGCGCATCACACCTCTAATTTCATGACAGCAGAATGTTGAGCCGGGCGGACAGTGAGATTTCAAATTCGAGACTGGCCTCGTCCAACACAGCACTATTCGCTTGCTATAAACCACATGAAAACCAAAAGAAATAATAAAGCTGAGCCGGGCATGGCATGTGCTTGTTCGGCAGCACATACACTAAAATTGGGACTCTACATAGGAGCCCGAATGGGCCTAAGTGCTAACATGAACCTCGGCCTGCCATGTACGGTGGCTTACAGGAATCTTTCATTTAGGCCCTTTGAAGACCAATGCAAAAAATATTTCGAGGATGACTGTTCGTGACCCGCCCGACCAACGTGAGAAATGTCCGTCTTCAGAACAAAAACAAAACTTGGGTTAGGCTGGGCGCATCACACCTGTAATTCCATGACAGCGGAATGTCCAGCTGGGTGGACAGTGAGATCCCAAATTCGAAAATTGCCTTTACTGACACAGCGCTACCCGTTTGCTATAAACCACAGAAAAACCGAAAGTAATAATGAAGCTGAGCCAGGCACGGCATGTGCTTGCTTCGGCAGCACGTACACTTAAATTGGGTACACTTTACATAGGAGCATGAAAAAACCTCAGCGCTAACATGAATGTCGGCCTGCCAGGTATGGTGGCTCACAGGAACCTGCCATTTTGGGGCTTGGAAGACCAATGCAAAAAATGTTGAGGATTACTTTTCGTGACCCGCTTGACCAACGTGGGCAATGTCTGTCATCAGAACAAATACAAAACTTGGGTTAGGCTCGGCGCATCACATCTGTAATTTCATGACAGTGGAGTGTCGCACCGGGCGTAGAGTGAGATCCCAAATTCAAGACTGGCCTCGACCGACACAGCGCTACCTGCTTGCTATAAGTCACATAAAAACCGAAAGAAATAATAAAGCTGAGTTGGGCACGGCATGTGCTCGCTTCGTCAGCATGTACACTCAGGGACTCTACATAGGAGCCCGAAAAGGCCTTAGCGCTAATCTGAAACTCGGCCTGCCAGGTACGTACAGTGGCTCACAGAAAGCTGTCATTTAGGCGCTTAGAAGACCAACGCAAAAAAAATTTCGAGGATGGCTGTTTGTGACCTGCTTGACCAACATGAGAAATGTCCGTCTTCAGAACGGAAACAAAACTTGGGTTAGACTCGGTGCATCACACCTGTAATCCCATGACAGCAAAATGTCGAGAAGAACAGACAGTGATATCCCAAATTCGAGACTGGCCTTGACCCACATGGCGCTACCCGCTTGCAATAAACAACATAAAAACCGAAAAAAATAATAAAGCTGAGCCGTACACAGCATGTGCTCGCTTTGGCAGTGCATACACTGAAATCGAAACTCTACATAGGAGCCCGAAAACGTCTCAGTGCTAACATGAAACTCGACCTGCCAGGTACGGTGGCTCACAGAAACCTGCCATTTAGGCGCTTTGAAGACCAACGCAGAAAAAATTTCGAGGATGCCTGTTCATGACCTGCCCGACCAACGTGGGACATGTCCGTCTTCAGAACAAAAACAAAACTTCGGTTAGGCTCAGCGCATCACACCTGTAATCCCATGACAGCAAAATGTCGAGCTGGGCGCATAGTGAGATTCCAAATTCTAGACTGGCCTCGACCGACACAGCACTACCCGCTTGCTATAAACAACATAAAAATCAAAAGAAATAATAAAGCTGAACCGGGCATGGCATGTGCTTGCTTTGGCAGCACAAACACTGGAATTGGGACTCTACATAGGAGCCTGAAAAGGCCTGAGCGCTAACATGAAACTCGGCCTGCCAGGTACAATGGCTAACAGAAAGCTGTCATTTAGACGCTTTGAAGACCGACGCAAAAAATACTTCGAGGATGCTTGTTCGAGACCTGCCCGACCAACGTGGGAAATGTCCATCTTCAGAACGAAAACAAAACTTGGGTCAGGCTCAGTGCATCACACCTGTAATCCCATGACAGCAGAATGTCGAGCCGGGCGGACAGTGGGATCCCAGATTCGAGACTGGCCTCGATTGACACAGCACTATCCGCTTGCTATAAACAACATAAAAACCGAAAGAAATAATAATAAAACTTAGCCGGTCACGGCATGTGCTCGCTTCGGCAGCATGTACACTGAAATCAGGACTCTACATAGGAGCTCGAAAAGGCCTCAGCGCTAACATGAAACTCGGCCTGCCAGGTACGGTGGCTCACAGGAACCTGCCATTTAGGCGCTTTGAAGACCAACGCAAAAAATATTTCGAGGATGCCTGTTTGTGACCCACCCGACCAATGTGAAAATTGTCCGTCTTCAGAACGGAAACAAAACTTGGGTTAGGCTCAGCACATCACAACTGTAATCCCATGACAGCGGAATGTCAAGCCAGGAGGAAATTTAGATCCCAAATTCGAGTCTGGCCTCGACTGACAAAGCGCTACCTGCTTGCTATAGACAAGATAAAAACCGAAAGAAATAATAAAGCTGAGCCAGGCATGCCATGTGCTAGCTTCGGCAGCACGTATACTGAAATTGGGACTCTAGATAGGAGCCTGAAAAAGCCTCAGCACTAAGATGAAACTCGGCCTTCTAGGTACGGTGGCTCACAGGAACCTGTCATTTAGGCGCTTTGAAGACCAACCCAAAAAATATTTCGAGGATGCTTGTTCGTTACTCGCCCCACCAACGTGGGAAATGTTCGTATTCAGAACGAAAACAAAGCTTCTGTTAGGCTCGTCACATCACACCTGTAGTCCCATGACAACAAAATGTCGAGCCGGGCAAAGAGTGAGATCCCAAATTCGAGACAGGCCTCGACTGACACAGCGCTAACCGCTTGCAATGAACAACATAAAAACCGAAAGAAATAATAAAGGTGAGCCAGGCACGGCATGTGCTCGCTTTGGCACTATGTACACTGAAATTGAGACTCGACAGAGGAGCCCAGAAAAACCTCAGCAGTAACATGAAACTCAGCCTGCAAGGTACGGTGGCTCACAGAAACCTGTCATTTAGGCGCTTTGAAGACGAATGCAAAGAAAATTTCGAGAATGCCTTTTCGAGACCTGCCCGACAAACGTGGGAAATGTCCGACTTCAGAACTAAAACAGAACTTGGTTTAGGCTCGGCGCATCACACCTGTAATTCCATGACAGCAGAATGTCGAGCCGGGTGGACAGTGAGATCTCAAATTCGAGACAGGCCTCGACCGATACAGTGCTAACCGCTTGCAATGAACAACATAAAAACCAAAAGAAATAATAAAGCTGAGCCAGGCACGGCATGTGCCCGCTTCGTCAGCATGTACACTGAAATTGGGACTCTGCATAAGAGCCCGAAAAGGCCTCAGCGCTAACAGGAAACTCGGCCTGCCAGGTATGGTGGCTCATCGGAACCTGTCATTTAGGCCTTTGAAGACAACCGTAAAAAAATTTTGAGGATGCCTGTTCGTGACCTGCCCTACCAACGTGAGAAATGTCTGTCTTCAGAACGGAAACAAAACATGGGTTAGGCTCGGTGCATCACACCTGTAGTCCCATGACAGCGGAATGTTGAGACGGGCAGACAGTGAGATCCCAAATTCGAGACTGGCCTCTACCGACACAGCGCTACCCGCTTGCTATAAACAACATAAATACCGATAGAAATAATGAAGCTGAGCCGGACACGACATGTGCTCACTTCGGCAACACGTACACTGAAATTGGGATGCTACGTAGGACCCGAAAAGGCCTCAGCGCCAACAGGAAACTCGGCCTGCCAGGTACGGTGGCTCACAGGAACCTGCCATTTAGGTGCTTTAAGACCAACGCAGAAAAAATTTCAAGGATGCCTGTTCGTGACCCACCCCACCAACGTGGGAAATGTCCATCTTCAGAGCAAAAACTAAACTTGGGTTAGGCTCGGCGCATGAAACTTGTAGTCCCATGAAAGAGGATTGTCGAGCTGGGCGGACATTGAGATCCCACATTCGAGACCAGCCTCGACCGACACAGCGCTACCCGCTTGCTATAAACCACATAGAAACTGAAAGAAATAATAAAGCTGAGCTGGGCACGGCATGTGCTTGCTTTGGCACCACGTACACTGAAATTGGGACTCAACATAGGAGCCTGAAAATCCTCAGTGCTTACATGAAACTCGGCCTGCCAGGTACAGTGTCTCACAGAAACCTATCATTATGCGCTTTGAAGACAAACGCAAAAAATATTTCGAGGATGCCTGTTCATGACCCGCCCGACCACCGTGGGATATGTCCGTCTTCAGAACGGAAACAAAACTTGGGTTAAGCTCAGCGCATCAAACCTGTAATCCCATAACAGTGGAATGTCGAGCCGAGCGGACAGTGAGATCCCAAATTCGAGACAGGCCTCGATTGACTGAGCGCTACCCGCTTGCTATAAACAACATAAAAACTGAAAGAAATCATAAAGCTGAGCCGGGCATGGCATGTGCTCGCTGTGGCAACACGTACACTGAAATTGGGACTCTACATAGGAGCACGAAAAGGCATCAGCGCTAACAGGAAACTCGGCTTGCCAGGTATGGTGGCTCACAGGAACCTGTCATTTAGGCGCTTTGAAGACCAATGCAACAAAAATTTTGAGGATGCGTGTTCATGACCTGCCCGACTAATGTGGAAAATATCCGTCTTCAGAACAAAAACAAAACTTGGGTTAGGCACGGTGCACCACACCCGTAATCCCATGACAGCAAAATGTCGAGCCGGGCAGACAGTGAGATCCCAAATTCGAGACTGGCCTTGACCGACACGGCACTACCCGCTTGCTATAAAAAACATAAAAACCGAAAGAAATAATAAAGCTGAGCCGGGCATGGCATGTACTCGCTTCGGCAGCACTTACACTGAATTTGGGACTCTACATGAAAGCTTGAAAAGGCCTCTGCGTTAACATGAAACTTGGCCTACCAGGTACGATGAATAACAGGAACCTGTCATTTAGGCCCTTTGAAGATCAATGCAATAAAAATTTGGAAAATACCTGTTCGCGACCCGCCTGACCAACGTGGAAAATGTCCGTCTTCAGAACGGAAACAAAACTTGGGTTAGGCTCGGGGCATCACACCTGTAATCCCATGACAGCAGAATGTCAAGCCGGGAAGACAGTGAAATCCCAAATTCGAGACTGGCCTCAACCGACACAGCACTACCCGCTTGCTATAAACAACATGAAAACCGAAAGAAATAAAGCTGAGCCGGGCACGGCATGTGCTCGCTTCGGCAGCACGTACACTGAAATTGGGACTCTACATAGAAGCCCGAATAGGCCTCAGTGCTAACATGAAACTCGGCCTGCCAAGTACGGTGTCTCACAGGAATCTGTCACTTAGGCACTTTGAAGACCAACGCAAAAAAATTTTTGAGGATGACTCTTCATGACCCGCCTGACCAACGTGGGAAATGTCTGTCTTCAGAACGGAAGCAAAACTGGGGTGAGGCTCCGCACATCACACCTGTAATCCCATGACGGCAGAATGTCGAGCTGGGCGGACAGTGAGATCCCAAATTCGAGACTGGCCTCAACCGGCACAGAGCTTCCCACTTGCTATAAACAAAATAAAAACCGAAAATAATAATAAAGCTGAGCCAAGCAAGGCATGTGCTAGCTTCGGCAGCATGTGCACTGAAATTGGGACTCTACATAGAAGCCCGAATTGGCCCAAGCGCTAACATGAAACTCAGCCTGCCAGGCGCGATGGCTCACAGAAACCTGTCGTTTAGGCACTTCGAAGACCAATGCAAAAATAATTTTGAGGATGCCTGTTGGTGACCCGCCGACCAACTTGGAACATGTCCGTTTTCAGAACAAAAACGAAACTTGGGTTAGGCTCGGCGCATCATACCTGTAATCCCATGACAGCGGAATGTCAAGCCGGCCGGACAGTGAGATCCCAAATTCGAGACTGGCCTCTACCGACACAATGCAACCCGCTTGCTATAAACAACATCAAAACCGAAAAACATAATAAAGCTTAGCTGGGCACAGCATGTGCTTGCTTCAACAGCACATACACTGAAATTGGAACCCTACATAGGAGCCTGAAAAGGCCTCAGCGCTAACATAAAACTCGGCCTGCCACGTACGGTGGCTCACAGGAACCTGTCATTTAGGCGCTTTGAAGACCAACACAACAAAAATTTTGAGAATGCCTGTTTGTGACCTGCCCGACCAACGTGGGAAATGTCCATCTTTAGAACGAAAACAAAACTTGGGTTAGGCTTGGCGCATCACACCTGTAATCCCATGACAGTGGAATGTCGAGCAAGGCAGACAGTGAGATTCCAAATTCTAGACTGGCCTCAACCGACACAGCCCTACCTGCTTGCTATAAACAACATAAAAACCGAAAGAAATAATAAACCTGAGCCGCACATGGCATGTGCTCATTTCGGCAGCATGTACACTGAAATTGGGACTCCACATAGAAGCCAGAACACGCCTCAGTGCTAGCAGGAAACTTGTCCTGCCTGGTACCGTGGCTCACAAGAACCTGTTATTTAGGCACTTCGAAGAACAATGCAAAAAAGTTTCAAGGATGCATGTTTGAGACCCGCCCGACCAACATGGAAAATTTCCATCTTCAGAACGGAAACAAAACTTGGGTTAGGCTCGGCTCATCACACCTGCAATCCCATGACAGTGGAAGGTCGAGCCGGGCGGACAGTGAGATCACAAATTCGAGACTGGCCTCGACCGACACAGCGCTACCCGCTTGCTATTAACAATATAAAAACCAAAAGAAATAATAAAGCTGAGCCGGGCATGGCATGTGCTCGCTTCTGCAGCACGTACACTGAAATTGGGTCTCTACATAGAAGCTTAAAAAGGCCTCAGCCCTAACATGAAACTCGGCATGTTAGGTACGGTGGCTCACAGAAACCTGTCATTTAGGCGTTTCAAAGACAAACGCAAAAAAGTTTCGAGGATGCGTGTTCGAGACTTGCCCGACCAACATAAGAAATTTCCGTCTTCAGAACGGAAACAAAACTTGGGTTAGGCTTGGCACATCACACCTGTAATCCCATGACAGTGGAATGTCGAGCCGGGCGGACAGTGAGATCACAAATTCGAGACTGGCGTCGACTGACACAGTGCTACCCGCTTGCTATAAACAACACAAAAACGGAAAAAAATACAAGAGCTGAGCCGGGCATGGCATGTGCTCAATTCAGCAGCATGTAGACTGAAATTGGGACTCTACATAGAAGCCTGAAAAGGCCTCAGTGCTAGCATAAATCTCGGCCTGCCAGGTATGGTGGCTCACAGGAACCTTTCATTTAGGCGCTTCGAAGAGGAACGCAAAAAATTTCGAGGATGCGTGTTCAAGACTCGCCCGACCAACATGGGAAATTTTTGTCTCCAGAACCAAAACAAAACTTGGATTAGGCTCGGGGCATCACACCTGTCATCCCATGACAGTGGAATGTTGAGCTGGGCGGACAGTGAGATCACCAATTTGAGACTGGCCTCGACCAACACACCGCTACCCGCTTGCTACAAACAACATAAATCGAGAGAAATATAAAAGCTGAGCCGGGCACGGCATGTGCTCGTTTCGGCAGCACATACACTGAAATCGGGACTCTACATAGAAGCCCGAGAATGCCTCAGCGTTAGCATGAAACTCTGCCTGCCAGGTATGGTGGCTCACAGAAGCCTGTCATTTAGGCGCTTTGAAGACCAACGCAAAAAATATTTTGATAATGCGTGTTCGAGATCCGCCCGACCAACATGGAAAATTTCCGTCTTCAGAACGGAAACAAAGCTGCGGTCAGGCTCGGTGCATCACACCTGTCATCCCATGACATTGGAATGTTGAGCAGAACGCACAGTTAGGTCAGAAATTGGAGACTGGCCTCGACCGACACAGCGCTACTCGCTTGCTATAAACAACATAAGAACAGAAAGAAATAAAAAAGCTGAGCCAGCCACGGCATGTGCTCGCTTAGGCAGCACGTACACTGAAATTGGGACTCTACATAGAAGCTTCAAAAGGCCTCAGTGCTAACATGAAACTCGGCCTGCAAGATATGGTTGCTCACAGGAAACTTTCATTTAGATGCTTCCAAGACCAACGCAAGAAATATTTCGAGAATGCGTGTTTGAGACCCGCCCCACCAACATAAGCAATTTCCGTCTTCAGAACGGAAAAAAAACTTGGGTTAGGTTCGGGGCATCAAACCTATAATCCCATGACATTGGAATGTCGAGCCGGGCGGAAAGTGAGATCACAAATTCGAAACTGTCCTTGACCGAAAGAGCACTACCCACTTGCTATAACAACATAAAAACCGACAGTAATATATAAGCTGAGCCGGGCACGGCATGTGCTCGCTTCAGCAGCACATACACTGAAATTGAAACTCTACATAGAAGCCCGACAAAACCTCAGTGCTTACATGAAACTCGTTCTGCCAGGTACGGTGGATCACAGGAACCTGTCATTTAGGCGCTTCGAAGACCAACGCAGAAAAATTTCGAGGATGCGTGTTCGAGACCCGCCTGACCAACATGGGAAATTTACATCTTCAGAACGGAAACAAAACTTGGGTTAGGCTCGGCGCATCACACCTGTCATAACATGACAGTGGAATGTCGAGCCGGGCCGACAGTAAGATCCCAAATTCGAGACTGGCCTTGACCGACAAAGCGCTACCCGCTTGCTATAAACAACATTAAAACCAAAAGAAATAAAAAAGCTGAGCCAGGCATGACATGTGCTTGCTTCGGCAGCATGTACACTGAAATTGGGAATCTACATAGAAGCCCGAAAAGGCCTCAGTGCGAGCATGAAACTCGGCCTGCCAGGTACGGTGGCTCACAGGAACATTTCATTTAGGCGCTTCAAAAACCAACGTAATAAAAATTTCGAGAACGCGTGTTTGAGACCTGCCCGACCAACATGGGAAATTTCCGTCTTCAGAGCAAAAACAAAACTTGGGTTAGGCTCGGCGCATCACACCTGAAATCCCATGACAGTGGAATGGCGAGCTACGTGGACAGTGAGATCAGAAATTCGAGACTGGCCTCGACCAACACAGCGTTACCCGCTTGCTATAAACGACATAAATCGAGAGAAATAATAAAGCTGAGCTGGGCACGGCATGTGCTCGCTTCTGCCGCACGTACATTGAAATTTGGACTGTACATGGAAGCCCTATAAGGCCTCAGCACAAGCATGAATCTCAGCCAGCCAGGAACGTTGGCTCACAGGAACCTGTCATTTAGGCGCTTCAAAGACCAACGCAGATAAATTTCGAGGATGCGTGTTCGAGACAGGCTTGACCAACATGGGAAATTTTTGTCTTCAGAACAAAAACAAAACTTGGGTAAGTCTCAGCGCATCGCACCAGTTCCCATTGTGTGTAACCATTATGAAGTGTACAGTTCCCATTGTGTGGTAACCGCTGTGAAGTGTACAGTTCCCATTGTGTGTAACCATTGTAAAATGCACCATTCCCATTGTGTGGTAACAATTGTGAAGGGTATAGTTCCCATTGTGTGGTAACTATTGTGAAGTGTACAGTTCTCCTTGTGTGGTAACAATTTTGAAGTGTACAGTTCCCATTGTGTGTAACCATTGTGAAGTGTATGGTTCCCATTGTGTGGTAACCATGGTGAAGTGTACAGTTCCCATTGTGTTTAATCATTTTGAAGTGTACAGTTTTTATAGTGTTGTAACCATTCTGAAGTGTACAGAACCCCTCGTGTGTAACCACTGTGATGTGTACAGTTACCATTGTGTGGTAACCGCTGTGAAGTGTACAGTTTCCATTGAGTGGTAACCATTGTGAAGTGTAAAGTTCTCATACTGTGTGTGTAATCATTGTGAAGGGTACAGTAACCATTGTGTAGCAACCAGGGCAAAGTGTACAGATCCCATTGTGTGGTAACCATTGTAAAGTGTACAGTTACCATTGTGTTTAACCATTGTGAAGTGTACAGTTTCCATTGGTTTGTAACCAACCTGAAATGTAAAGTTTCCCTTGTGTAAAACCACTGTAATGTGTACAGTTACCATTGTGTGGTAACCGCTGTGAATTGTACAGTTACCATTTTGTGTTAACCATTGTGAAGTGTTCAGTTTTTCTAGTGTGTAACCATTATGAAGTGTACAGTTACCATTGTGTGGTAACCGCTGCAAAGTGTACAGATCCCATTGTGTAATAGACATTGTGAAGTGTACAGTTACCTTTGTGTGCTAACCGTGGCAAAGTGTACAGTTCCCAATGTGTGGTAAATGTTGTGAAGTGTACAGTTATCATTGTGTGGTAACCATTGTGAAGTGTACAGTTCCCATTGTGTGGTAACAATTGTGAAGTGTACAGTTTTCATTTTGTGGTAAAAATTTTGAAGTGTACAGTCCTTATTGTGTGGTAATCGCTGTGAAGTGCAGAGTTTCCATTGTGTGGGAACCATTGCAAAGTGTACAGTTCCCATTCTGTGGGAACCACTGCGAAGTGTACAGTTACCATTGGGTGGTAACCATTGTGAAGGGTATGCTTATTATTGTTTGATAACGATTGTGAAGTGTACAGTTTCCATTGTGTAGTAACCATTGTGAAGTGTACAGTTTCCATTGTGTAGTAAGCATTGTGAAGTGTAGAGTTTCCATTGTGTGGTAAACGCTGTGAAGTGTACAGTTTTCATTGTGTGGTAATCGATATGAAGTGTGCAGTTCCCATTGTGTGGTAACCTTTGCAAACAGTACAGTGTCCATTCCGTGGTAAGTATTGAGAAATGTACAGTTTCCATTGTGTGTAACCATTGTGAAATGTACAGTTCTCTTAGTGTTTAACTATTGTGAAGTGTGTGGTTCCTATTGTGTGGTAACTGCTGTGGAGTGTACAGTTACAATTGTGTGTAACCATTGTGAAGTGAACAGTTACCATTGTGTGGTACCCAATGTGAAGTGTACAGTTCCCATTGTGTGTAACCATTGTGAAGTGTACAGTTATCATTGTGTGTAACCATTGTGAAGTGGAGAGTTCCCATTGTGTGGTAACTGCTGTGAAGTGTACAGTTCCCATTGTGTTTAACCATTGGAAAGTGTACAGTTCCCATTGTGTGGTAACAATTGTGAAGTGCACAGTTCCCATTGTGTGTAACCATTGTGTGGTACAGTTTCCATTGGGTGCTAACCATTGTGAAGTGTACAGTTACCATTGTGTAATAACCGCTGTGAAGCTTACAGTAACCCTTGTGTGTAACCACTGTGAAGTGTACAGTTCTGATTGTGTGGGAACCATTGTGAAGTGTCCAGTCCCAATTGTTTGGGAACCATTGTGAAGGGTACAGTTTTCATTTTGTGGTAAAAATTTTGAAGTGTACAATTCTTACTGTGTGGTAACGATTGTGAAATGTACAGTTACCACTGTGTGATAACCATTGTGAAGTGTACAGTTCCAATTGTGTGGTAACCATTGTAAGGTGCACAGGTTAAATTGTGTGGTAACTACTGTGAAGTGTACAGTTATTACTGTGTGGTAACCATTGTGAAATGCCCAGTTTCTATGGTGTGGTAACTGCTGTAAAGTGTACAGTTCCCACTGTGTGGTAACCATAGTGAAGTGTACAGTTCCGATTATGTGGGAACTATTGTGAAGTGTAGAGCTCTTATTGTGTGTAACCATTGTGAAGTGTACAGTTACCATTGTGTGGTAACTGCTGTGAAGTGCAATGTTCCCATTATGTGGGAACAATTGTGAAGTGTAGAGCTGTCATTGTGTGTAACCATTGTGACGTGCACAGTTCCCATTGTGTGGTAACCATTGCGAAGTGTAGAGTTTCCATTGTGAGGTAAGAACTGTGAAGTGTACAGTTCCCATTGTGTGGTAACCATTGTGAAGTGTAGAGTTTCCATTGAGAGGTAACCACTGTGAAGTGTACAGTTACCATTGTGTGGTAACCATTTTTAAGTGTACAATCACCATTGTGTGTAACCATTGTAAAGTTTACGGTTCTCATTGTGTGGCAACAACTGTAAAGTGTACGGTTTCCATTGTGTGGTAAATGCTGCGAAGTGTAGAGTTCTTATTATGTGGTATCCATTGCGAAGTGTACAGTTTCCATTGTGTGGTAACCATTGTGATGTGTAGAGTTTACATTGTGTGTAACCATTGTGAAGTGTACAGTTACCATTGTGTTGTAACCACTGTGAAGTGTACAGTTACCATTGTGTGGGAAGCATTGCGAAGTGTACAGTTCCCATTGTGTGGTATCCATTGCGAAGTGTACAGTTCCCATTCTGTGGTAACCATTGTGAAGTGTACAGTTCCCATTGTGAGGTAACAGTTTAGAAGTGTACAGTTCCCACTGTGTGGTAACCGCTGCAAAGTGTGCAGTTACCACAGTGTGGTAACCATTGTGAAGCGTACAGTTCCCATTGTGTGGGAACCATTGCGAAGTGCACAGTTCTCATTCTGTGGTGACCATTGCGAAGGGTAAAGTTGCGATTGTGTGGTAATCATAGTGAAGTGTACAGTTACCATTGTGTAATCAACGTTGTGAAGTGTACAGTTCCCATTGTGTGGTAACATTATGAAGGGTACAGTTACCATTGTGTGCTAACCATTGAGAAGTGTAAAGTTTCCATTGTGTTGTAACACCTGTGAAGTGTGCAGTTCCCATTGTGCGATAACCATTGCGAAGTGGACAGTTCCCATTGTGTGGTGACCATTTTGAAATGCACAGTTACTATTGTGTGGTAACCATTGTGACGTGTAAAGTTCTCATTGTGTGGTAACCACTGCATAGTGTACGCGTACAATTGTGTCATAACCATTATGAAGTGTACAGTTCCCATTGTGTGGTAACCAATGAGAAGTGTAAAGTTCCCATTGTGTGGTGACCATTTTGAAGTGTACAGTTACCATTGTGTGGTAACCATTGTGAAGTGTACAATTCCCATTGTGTGGTAGTAACCGTTGTAAAGTGTACAGTTACCATTGAGTTGGAACCATTGTGAGGTGTACAGTTCCCATTGTGTGGTAACCATGATGAAGTGTACAGTTATCATTGTATGGGAACCATTGTGAAGAGTACAGTTCCCATTGTGTGGTAACCATTGGAAAGTGTACAGTTCCCATTATGTGTAACCATTGTGAAGTGTTCAGTTTTTATTGTGTGGTAACCATTGTGAAGTGTAGAGTTACCATTGTGTGGTAAAGACTCCGAAGTGTACAGTTTCCGTTGTATGGTTACCATTGTAGAGTGTACAGTTACCATTGTGTGGTAACCACTGTGAAGAGTGCAGTTACCATTGTGTGGTAACCATTGTGAAGTGTACAGTTATTATTGTGTGGTAACCATTGTGAAGGGTACAGTTACCATTGTGTGGTAACCATTGTCAATTTTAGAGTTTCCATTTTTAGTAACCATTGTCAAGTGTACAGTTACCATCGTCAAGTAACCATTGTGATGTGTGCAGTTCCCATTGTGTGGTAAGCATTGTGAAGTGTACATTTACCATTTTGTGGAAACCATTGTAAAGTGTACAGTTCCCATTGCGTGGTAACCATTGTGAAGTGTACAGTTATTATTGTTTGGAAACCATTGTATGGTTTACAGTTCCGATTGTGTGGTAACGATGGTGAAGTGTACAGTTTCCATTGTGTGTAAGCATTGTGAAGCGTACAGTTTTTATTGTGTGGTAACTATTGTGACGTGTACAGTTACCATTGTGTGGTAACCGCTGTGAAGTGTACAGTTCCCATTGTGTGGTAACCGCTGTGAAGTGTAGAGTTCCAACTGTGTGGTAACCATTGTGAAGTGTACCATTCCCATTGTGTGGTAACCATTGTCAAGTGTACAGTTCCCATGATGTGGTAAAAATTGTGAATTGTACATTTCCCATTGTGTGGTAACAATTGTGAAGTGTACAGTTCCATTTGTGTGTAATCATTGTGAAGTGTACAGTTCCTGTTTTGTGGTAACCATTCTGAAGTGTGCAGTTTCGTTTTCGGGGTGACCGCGGAGAAATGTAGATTTACCATTGTGTGTAACCATTGTGAAGTGTACAGTTCCCATTGTGTTTAACCATAGTGAAGTGTCCAGATTTCATTGTGTTGTAACCATTCTGAAGTGTAGAGCTCCCCTTGTGTGTAACCATTGTGATGTGTACAGTCACCATTGTGTGGTACCCATTGTAAAGTGTACAGTTCCCATAGTGTGTAACCATTGTGAAAAGTAAAGTTACCATTGTGTGGTGACCGCTGCAAAGTGTACAGATCCCTTTGTGTGGTAACCATTGTGAAGTGTAGAGTTTCCATTGTGAGCTAACCACTGCAAAGTGTACAGTTTCCATCGTGTGGTAACCGTTGTGAAGTGTACAGTTATCATTGTGTTTTAACCATTGTGAAGTGTACAGTTTCCTTTGTTTGTAACCATTGTGAAGTGTAAAGTTCCAATTGTGTGGTAACCATCGTGAAGTGCACTTTTCCCATTGTCCGTAACCATTGTAAACTGTACATTTACCATTGTGTGGGAACCATTGTGAAGTGTAAAGTTTCCATTGTGTCATAAGCATTGTGAAGTGTAAAGTTCCCATTGTGTGGTAACCATTGTGAAGCCTACAGTTCTCATAGTGTGTAACCATTGTGAAGTGTACAGTTTTCATTGTGTGGTAACTATTGTGAAGGGTACAGTTTCCATTGTCTGATAACCATTGTGAAGTGTACAGTTATTACTGTGTGGTAACCATTGTGAAATGCCCAGTTTCTATGGTGTGATAACTGCTGTAAAGTGTACAGTTCCCACCGTGTGGTAACCATAGTGAAGTGTACAGTTCCGATTATGTGGGAACTATTGTGAAGTGTAGAGCTCTTATTGTGTGTAACCATTGTGAAGTGTACAGTTACGACTGTGTGGTAACTGCTGTGGTGTGCACAGTTCCCATTATGTGGGAACAATTGTGAAGTGTAGAGCTCTCATTGTGTGTAACCATTGTGACGTGCACAGTTCCCATTGTGTGGTAACCATTGTGAAGTGTAGAGTTACCATTGTGTGGTAACCACTGTGAAGTGTACAGTTCCCATTGTGTGGTAACCATTGTGAGGTGTAGAGTTTCCATTGAGAGGTAACCACTGTGAAGTGTACAGTTACCATTGTGTGGTAACCATTTTTAAGTGTACAATCAGCATCGTGTGTAACCATTGTAAAGTTTACGGTTCTCATTGTGTGGTAACAACTGTAAAGTGTACGGTTTCCATTGTGTGGTAAATGCTGCGAAGTGTAGAGTTCTTATTGTGTGGTATCCATTGCGAAGTGTACAGTTTCCATTGTGTGGTAACCATTGTGAAGTGTAGAGTTTACATTGTGTGTAACCATTGTGAAGTGTACAGTTACCATTGTGTTGTAACCACTGTGAAGTGTACAGTTACCATTGTGTGGGAAGCATTGCGAAGTGTACAGTTCCCATTGTGTGGTATCCATTGCGAAGTGTACAGTTCCCATTCTGTGGTAACCATTGTGAAGTGTACAGTTCCCATTGTGAGGTAACAGTTTAGAAGTGTACAGTTCCCATTGTGTGGTAACCGCTGCAAAGTGTGCAGTTACCATAGTGTGGTAACCATTGTGAAGCGTACAGTTCCCATTGTGTGGGAACCATTGCGAAGTGCACAGTTCTCATTCTGTGGTGACCATTGCGAAGGGTAAAGTTGCGATTGTGTGGTAATCATAGTGAAGTGTACAGTTACCATTGTGTGGTCAACGTTGTGAAGTGTACAGTTCCCATTGTGTGGTAACATTATGAAGGGTACAGTTACCATTGTGTGCTAACCATTGAGAAGTGTAAAGTTTCCATTGTGTTGTAACACCTGTGAAGTGTGCAGTTCCCATTGTGCGATAACCATTGCGAAGTGGACAGTTCCCATTGTGTGGTGACCATTTTGAAATGCACAGTTACTATTGTGTGGTAACCATTGTGACGTGTAAAGTTCTCATTGTGTGGTAACCACTGCATAGTGTACACGTACAATTGTGTCATAACCATTATGAAGTGTACAGTTCCCATTGTGTGGTAACCAATGAGAAGTGTAAAGTTCCCATTGTGTGGTGACCATTTTGAAGTGTACAGTTACCATTGTGTGGTAAGCATTGTGAAGTGTACAATTCCCATTGTGTGGTAGTAACCGTTGTAAAGTGTACAGTTACCATTGAGTTGGAACCATTGTGAGGTGTACAGTTCCCATTGTGTGGTAACCATGATGAAGTGTACAGTTATCATTGTATGGGAACCATTGTGAAGGGTACAGTTCCCATTGTGTGGTAACCATTGGAAAGTGTACAGTTCCCATTATGTGTAACCATTGTGAAGTGTTCAGTTTTTATTGTGTGGTAACCATTGTGAAGTGTAGAGTTACCATTGTGTGGTAAAGACTCCGAAGTGTACAGTTTCCGTTGTATGGTTACCATTGTAAAGTGTACAGTTACCATTGTGTGGTAACCACTGTGAAGAGTGCAGTTACCATTGTGTGGTAACCATTGTGAAGTGTACAGTTATTATTGTGTGGTAACCATTGTGAAGGGTACAGTTACCATTGTGTGGTAACCATTGTCAATTTTAGAGTTTCCATTTTTAGTAACCATTGTCAAGTGTACAGTTACCATCGTCAAGTAACCATTGTGATGTGTGCAGTTCCCATTGTGTGGTAAGCATTGTGAAGTGTACATTTACCATTTTGTGGAAACCATTGTAAAGTGTACAGTTCCCACTGCGTGGTAACCATTGTGAAGTGTACAGTTATTATTGTTTGGAAACCATTGTAAGGTTTACAGTTCCGATTGTGTGGTAACGATGGTGAAGTGTACAGTTTCCATTGTGTGTAAGCATTGTGAAGCGTACAATTTTTATTGTGTGGTAACTATTGTGACGTGTACAGTTCCCATTGTGTGGTAACCGCTGTGAAGTGTACAGTTCCCATTGTGTGGTAACCGCTGTGAAGTGTAGAGTTCCAACGGTGTGGTAACCATTGTTAAGTGTACCATTCCCATTGTGTGGTAACCATTGTCAAGTGTACAGTTCCCATGATGTGGTAAAAATTGTGAATTGTACATTTCCCATTGTGTGGTAACAATTGTGAAGTGTACAGTTCCATTTGTGTGTAATCATTGTGAAGTGTACAGTTCCTGTTTTGTGGTAACCACGGTGAAGTGTGCAGTTTCGTTTTTGGGGTGACCGCTGAGAAATGTAGATTTACCATTGTGTGTAACCATTGTGAAGTGTACAGTTCCCATTGTGTTTAACCATAGTGAAGTGTCCAGATTTCATTGTGTTGTAACCATTCTGAAGTGTAGAGCTCCCCTTGTGTGTAACCATTGTGATGTGTACAGTCACCATTGTGTGGTACCCATTGTAAAGTGTACAGTTCCCATAGTGTGTAACCATTGTGAAAAGTAAAGTTACCATTGTGTGGTGACCGCTGCAAAGTGTACAGATCCCATTGTGTGGTAACCATTGTGAAGTGTAGAGTTTCCATTGTGAGCTAACCACTGCAAAGTGTACAGTTTCCATTGTGTGGTAACCGTTGTGAAGTGTACAGTTATCATTGTGTTTTAACCATTGTGAAGTGTACAGTTTCCTTTGTTTGTAACCATTGTGAAGTGTAAAGTTCCAATTGTGTGGTAACCATCGTGAAGTGCACTTTTCCCATTGTCCGTAACCATTGTAAACTGTACATTTACCATTGTGTGGGAACCATTGTGAAGTGTAAAGTTTCCATTGTGTCATAAGCATTGTGAAGTGTAAAGTTCCCATTGTGTGGTAACCATTGTGAAGCCTACAGTTCTCATAGTGTGTAACCATTGTGAAGTGTACAGTTTTCATTGTGTGGTAACTATTGTGAAGGGTACAGTTTCCATTGTCTGATAACCATTGTGAAGTGTACAGTTATTACTGTGTGGTAACCATTGTGAAATGCCCAGTTTCTATGGTGTGGTAACTGCTGTAAAGTGTACAGTTCCCACCGTGTGGTAACCATAGTGAAGTGTACAGTTCCGATTATGTGGGAACTATTGTGAAGTGTAGAGCTCTTATTGTGTGTAAGCATTGTGAAGTGTACACTTACGACTGTGTGGTAACTGCTGTGGTGTGCACAGTTCCCATTATGTGGGAACAATTGTGAAGTGTAGAGCTCTCATTGTGTGTAACCATTGTGACGTGCACAGTTCCCATTGTGTGGTAACCATTGTGAAGTGTAGAGTTACCATTGTGTGGTAACCACTGTGAAGTGTACAGTTCCCATTGTGTGGTAACCATTGTGAGGTGTAGAGTTTCCATTGAGAGGTAACCACTGTGAAGTGTACAGTTACCATTGTGTGGTAACCATTTTTAAGTGTACAATCAGCATCGTGTGTAACCATTGTAAAGTTTACGGTTCTCATTGTGTGGTAACAACTGTAAAGTGTACGGTTTCCATTGTGTGGTAAATGCTGCGAAGTGTAGAGTTCTTATTGTGTGGTATCCATTGCGAAGTGTACAGTTTCCATTGTGTGGTAACCATTGTGAAGTGTAGAGTTTACATTGTGTGTAACCATTGTGAAGTGTACAGTTACCATTGTGTTGTAACCACTGTGAAGTGTACAGTTACCATTGTGTGGGAAGCATTGCGAAGTGTACAGTTCCCATTGTGTGGTATCCATTGCGAAGTGTACAGTTCCCATTCTGTGGTAACCATTGTGAAGTGTACAGTTCCCATTGTGAGGTAACAGTTTAGAAGTGTACAGTTCCCATTGTGTGGTAACCGCTGCAAAGTGTGCAGTTACCATAGTGTGGTAACCATTGTGAAGCGTACAGTTCCCATTGTGTGGGAACCATTGCGAAGTGCACAGTTCTCATTCTGTGGTGACCATTGCGAAGGGTAAAGTTGCGATTGTGTGGTAATCATAGTGAAGTGTACAGTTACCATTGTGTGGTCAACGTTGTGAAGTGTACAGTTCCCATTGTGTGGTAACATTATGAAGGGTACAGTTACCATTGTGTGCTAACCATTGAGAAGTGTAAAGTTTCCATTGTGTTGTAACACGTGTGAAGCGTGCAGTTCCCATTGTGCGATAACCATTGCGAAGTGGACAGTTCCCATTGTGTGGTGACCATTTTGAAATGCACAGTTACTATTGTGTGGTAACCATTGTGACGTGTAAAGTTCTCATTGTGTGGTAACCACTGCATAGTGTACACGTACAATTGTGTCATAACCATTATGAAGTGTACAGTTCCCATTGTGTGGTAACCAATGAGAAGTGTAAAGTTCCCATTGTGTGGTGACCATTTTGAAGTGTACAGTTACCATTGTGTGGTAACCATTGTGAAGTGTACAATTCCCATTGTGTGGTAGTAACCGTTGTAAAGTGTACAGTTACCATTGAGTTGGAACCATTGTGAAGTGTACAGTTCCCATTGTGTGGTAACCATGATGAAGTGTACAGTTATCATTGTATGGGAACCATTGTGAAGGGTACAGTTCCCATTGTGTGGTAACCATTGGAAAGTGTACAGTTCCCATTATGTGTAACCATTGTGAAGTGTTCAGTTTTTATTGTGTGGTAACCATTGTGAAGTGTAGAGTTACCATTGTGTGGTAAAGACTCCGAAGTGTACAGTTTCCGTTGTATGGTTACCATTGTAGAGTGTACAGTTACCATTGTGTGGTAACCACTGTGAAGAGTGCAGTTACCATTGTGTGGTAACCATTGTGAAGTGTACAGTTATTATTGTGTGGTAACCATTGTGAAGGGTACAGTTACCATTGTGTGGTAACCATTGTCAATTTTAGAGTTTCCATTTTTAGTAACCATTGTCAAGTGTACAGTTACCATCGTCAAGTAACCATTGTGATGTGTACAGTTCCCATTGTGTGGTAAGCATTGTGAAGTGTACATTTACCATTTTGTGGAAACCATTGTAAAGTGTACAGTTCCCATTGCGTGGTAACCATTGTGAAGTGTACAGTTATTATTGTTTGGAAACCATTGTAAGGTTTACAGTTCCGATTGTGTGGTAACGATGGTGAAGTGTACAGTTTCCATTGTGTGTAAGCATTGTGAAGCGTACAGTTTTTATTGTGTGGTAACTATTGTGACGTGTACAGTTACCATTGTGTGGTAACCGCTGTGAAGTGTACAGTTCCCATTGTGTGGTAACCGCTGTGAAGTGTAGAGTTCCAACTGTGTGGTAACCATTGTGAAGTGTACCATTCCCATTGTGTGGTAACCATTGTCAAGTGTACAGTTCCCATGATGTGGTAAAAATTGTGAATTGTACATTTCCCATTGTGTGGTAACAATTGTGAAGTGTACAGTTCCATTTGTGTGTAATCATTGTGAAGTGTACAGTTCCTGTTTTGTGGTAACCATTCTGAAGTGTGCAGTTTCGTTTTCGGGGTGACCGCGGAGAAATGTAGATTTACCATTGTGTGTAACCATTGTGAAGTGTACAGTTCCCATTGTGTTTAACCATAGTGAAGTGTCCAGATTTCATTGTGTTGTAACCATTCTGAAGTGTAGAGCTCCCCTTGTGTGTAACCATTGTGATGTGTACAGTCACCATTGTGTGGTACCCATTGTAAAGTGTACAGTTCCCATAGTGTGTAACCATTGTGAAAAGTAAAGTTACCATTGTGTGGTGACCGCTGCAAAGTGTACAGATCCCTTTGTGTGGTAACCATTGTGAAGTGTAGAGTTTCCATTGTGAGCTAACCACTGCAAAGTGTACAGTTTCCATTGTGTGGTAACCGTTGTGAAGTGTACAGTTATCATTGTGTTTTAACCATTGTGAAGTGTACAGTTTCCTTTGTTTGTAACCATTGTGAAGTGTAAAGTTCCAATTGTGTGGTAACCATCGTGAAGTGCACTTTTCCCATTGTCCGTAACCATTGTAAACTGTACATTTACCATTGTGTGGGAACCATTGTGAAGTGTAAAGTTTCCATTGTGTCATAAGCATTGTGAAGTGTAAAGTTCCCATTGTGTGGTAACCATTGTGAAGCCTACAGTTCTCATAGTGTGTAACCATTGTGAAGTGTACAGTTTTCATTGTGTGGTAACTATTGTGAAGGGTACAGTTTCCATTGTCTGATAACCATTGTGAAGTGTACAGTTATTACTGTGTGGTAACCATTGTGAAATGCCCAGTTTCTATGGTGTGATAACTGCTGTAAAGTGTACAGTTCCCACCGTGTGGTAACCATAGTGAAGTGTACAGTTCCGATTATGTGGGAACTATTGTGAAGTGTAGAGCTCTTATTGTGTGTAACCATTGTGAAGTGTACAGTTACGACTGTGTGGTAACTGCTGTGGTGTGCACAGTTCCCATTATGTGGGAACAATTGTGAAGTGTAGAGCTCTCATTGTGTGTAACCATTGTGACGTGCACAGTTCCCATTGTGTGGTAACCATTGTGAAGTGTAGAGTTACCATTGTGTGGTAACCACTGTGAAGTGTACAGTTCCCATTGTGTGGTAACCATTGTGAGGTGTAGAGTTTCCATTGAGAGGTAACCACTGTGAAGTGTACAGTTACCATTGTGTGGTAACCATTTTTAAGTGTACAATCAGCATCGTGTGTAACCATTGTAAAGTTTACGGTTCTCATTGTGTGGTAACAACTGTAAAGTGTACGGTTTCCATTGTGTGGTAAATGCTGCGAAGTGTAGAGTTCTTATTGTGTGGTATCCATTGCGAAGTGTACAGTTTCCATTGTGTGGTAACCATTGTGAAGTGTAGAGTTTACATTGTGTGTAACCATTGTGAAGTGTACAGTTACCATTGTGTTGTAACCACTGTGAAGTGTACAGTTACCATTGTGTGGGAAGCATTGCGAAGTGTACAGTTCCCATTGTGTGGTATCCATTGCGAAGTGTACAGTTCCCATTCTGTGGTAACCATTGTGAAGTGTACAGTTCCCATTGTGAGGTAACAGTTTAGAAGTGTACAGTTCCCATTGTGTGGTAACCGCTGCAAAGTGTGCAGTTACCATAGTGTGGTAACCATTGTGAAGCGTACAGTTCCCATTGTGTGGGAACCATTGCGAAGTGCACAGTTCTCATTCTGTGGTGACCATTGCGAAGGGTAAAGTTGCGATTGTGTGGTAATCATAGTGAAGTGTACAGTTACCATTGTGTGGTCAACGTTGTGAAGTGTACAGTTCCCATTGTGTGGTAACATTATGAAGGGTACAGTTACCATTGTGTGCTAACCATTGAGAAGTGTAAAGTTTCCATTGTGTTGTAACACCTGTGAAGTGTGCAGTTCCCATTGTGCGATAACCATTGCGAAGTGGACAGTTCCCATTGTGTGGTGACCATTTTGAAATGCACAGTTACTATTGTGTGGTAACCATTGTGACGTGTAAAGTTCTCATTGTGTGGTAACCACTGCATAGTGTACACGTACAATTGTGTCATAACCATTATGAAGTGTACAGTTCCCATTGTGTGGTAACCAATGAGAAGTGTAAAGTTCCCATTGTGTGGTGACCATTTTGAAGTGTACAGTTACCATTGTGTGGTAACCATTGTGAAGTGTACAATTCCCATTGTGTGGTAGTAACCGTTGTAAAGTGTACAGTTACCATTGAGTTGGAACCATTGTGAGGTGTACAGTTCCCATTGTGTGGTAACCATGATGAAGTGTACAGTTATCATTGTATGGGAACCATTGTGAAGGGTACAGTTCCCATTGTGTGGTAACCATTGGAAAGTGTACAGTTCCCATTATGTGTAACCATTGTGAAGTGTTCAGTTTTTATTGTGTGGTAACCATTGTGAAGTGTAGAGTTACCATTGTGTGGTAAAGACTCCGAAGTGTACAGTTTCCGTTGTATGGTTACCATTGTAAAGTGTACAGTTACCATTGTGTGGTAACCACTGTGAAGAGTGCAGTTACCATTGTGTGGTAACCATTGTGAAGTGTACAGTTATTATTGTGTGGTAACCATTGTGAAGGGTACAGTTACCATTGTGTGGTAACCATTGTCAATTTTAGAGTTTCCATTTTTAGTAACCATTGTCAAGTGTACAGTTACCATCGTCAAGTAACCATTGTGATGTGTGCAGTTCCCATTGTGTGGTAAGCATTGTGAAGTGTACATTTACCATTTTGTGGAAACCATTGTAAAGTGTACAGTTCCCATTGCGTGGTAACCATTGTGAAGTGTACAGTTATTTTTGTTTGGAAACCATTGTAAGGTTTACAGTTCCGATTGTGTGGTAACGATGGTGAAGTGTACAGTTTCCATTGTGTGTAAGCATTGTGAAGCGTACAATATTTATTGTGTGGTAGCTATTGTGACGTGTACAGTTCCCATTGTGTGGTAACCGCTGTGAAGTGTACAGTTCCCATTGTGTGGTAACCGCTGTGAAGTGTAGAGTTCCAACGGTGTGGTAACCATTGTGAAGTGTACCATTCCCATTGTGTGGTAACCATTGTCAAGTGTACAGTTCCCATGATGTGGTAAAAATTGTGAATTGTACATTTCCCATTGTGTGGTAACAATTGTGAAGTGTACAGTTCCATTTGTGTGTAATCATTGTGAAGTGTACAGTTCCTGTTTTGTGGTAACCATTCTGAAGTGTGCAGTTCCGTTTTCGGGGTGACCGCGGAGAAATGTAGATTTACCATTGTGTGTAACCATTGTGAAGTGTACAGTTCCCATTGTGTTTAACCATAGTGAAGTGTACAGATTTCATTGTGTTGTAACCATTCTGAAGTGTAGAGCTCCCCTTGTGTGTAACCATTGTGATGTGTACAGTCACCATTGTGTGGTACCCATTGTAAAGTGTACAGTTCCCATAGTGTGTAACCATTGTGAAAAGTAAAGTTACCATTGTGTGGTGACCGCTGCAAAGTGTACAGATCCCTTTGTGTGGTAACCATTGTGAAGTGTAGAGTTTCCATTGTGAGCTAACCACTGCAAAGTGTACAGTTTCCATTGTGTGGTAACCGTTGTGAAGTGTAGAGTTATCATTGTGTTTTAACCATTGTGAAGTGTACAGTTTCCTTTGTTTGTAACCATTGTGAAGTGTAAAGTTCCAATTGTGTGGTAACCATCGTGAAGTGCACTTTTCCCATTGTCCGTAACCATTGTAAACTGTACATTTACCATTGTGTGGGAACCATTGTGAAGTGTAAAGTTTCCATTGTGTCATAAGCATTGTGAAGTGTAAAGTTCCCATTGTGTGGTAACCATTGTGAAGCCTACAGTTCTCATAGTGTGTAACCATTGTGAAGTGTACAGTTTTCATTGTGTGGTAACTATTGTGAAGGGTACAGTTTCCATTGTCTGATAACCATTGTGAAGTGTACAGTTATTACTGTGTGGTAACCATTGTGAAATGCCCAGTTTCTATGGTGTGGTAACTGCTGTAAAGTGTACAGTTCCCACCGTGTGGTAACCATAGTGAAGTGTACAGTTCCGATTATGTGGGAACTATTGTGAAGTGTAGAGCTCTTATTGTGTGTAACCATTGTGAAGTGTACACTTACGACTGTGTGGTAACTGCTGTGGTGTGCACAGTTCCCATTATGTGGGAACAATTGTGAAGTGTAGAGCTCTCATTGTGTGTAACCATTGTGACGTGCACAGTTCCCATTGTGTGGTAACCATTGTGAAGTGTAGAGTTACCATTGTGTGGTAACCACTGTGAAGTGTACAGTTCCCATTGTGTGGTAACCATTGTGAGGTGTAGAGTTTCCATTGAGAGGTAACCACTGTGAAGTGTACAGTTACCATTGTGTGGTAACCATTTTTAAGTGTACAATCAGCATCGTGTGTAACCATTGTAAAGTTTACGGTTCTCATTGTGTGGTAACAACTGTAAAGTGTACGGTTTCCATTGTGTGGTAAATGCTGCGAAGTGTAGAGTTCTTATTGTGTGGTATCCATTGCGAAGTGTACAGTTTCCATTGTGTGGTAACCATTGTGAAGTGTAGAGTTTACATTGTGTGTAACCATTGTGAAGTGTACAGTTACCATTGTGTTGTAACCACTGTGAAGTGTACAGTTACCATTGTGTGGGAAGCATTGCGAAGTGTACAGTTCCCATTGTGTGGTATCCATTGCGAAGTGTACAGTTCCCATTCTGTGGTAACCATTGCGAAGTGTACAGTTCCCATTCTGTGGTAACCATTGTGAAGTGTACAGTTCCCATTGTGTGGTAACCGCTGCAAAGTGTGCAGTTACCATAGTGTGGTAACCATTGTGAAGCGTACAGTTCCCATTGTGTGGGAACCATTGCGAAGTGCACAGTTCTCATTCTGTGGTGACCATTGCGAAGGGTAAAGTTGCGATTGTGTGGTAATCATAGTGAAGTGTACAGTTACCATTGTGTGGTCAACGTTGTGAAGTGTACAGTTCCCATTGTGTGGTAACATTATGAAGGGTACAGTTACCATTGTGTGCTAACCATTGAGAAGTGTAAAGTTTCCATTGTGTTGTAACACCTGTGAAGTGTGCAGTTCCCATTGTGCGATAACCATTGCGAAGTGGACAGTTCCCATTGTGTGGTGACCATTTTGAAATGCACAGTTACTATTGTGTGGTAACCATTGTGACGTGTAAAGTTCTCATTGTGTGGTAACCACTGCATAGTGTACACGTACAATTGTGTCATAACCATTATGAAGTGTACAGTTCCCATTGTGTGGTAACCAATGAGAAGTGTAAAGTTCCCATTGTGTGGTGACCATTTTGAAGTGTACAGTTACCATTGTGTGGTAACCATTGTGAAGTGTACAATTCCCATTGTGTGGTAGTAACCGTTGTAAAGTGTACAGTTACCATTGAGTTGGAACCATTGTGAGGTGTACAGTTCCCATTGTGTGGTAACCATGATGAAGTGTACAGTTATCATTGTATGGGAACCATTGTGAAGGGTACAGTTCCCATTGTGTGGTAACCATTGGAAAGTGTACAGTTCCCATTATGTGTAACCATTGTGAAGTGTTCAGTTTTTATTGTGTGGTAACCATTGTGAAGTGTAGAGTTACCATTGTGTGGTAAAGACTCCGAAGTGTACAGTTTCCGTTGTATGGTTACCATTGTAAAGTGTACAGTTACCATTGTGTGGTAACCACTGTGAAGAGTGCAGTTACCATTGTGTGGTAACCATTGTGAAGTGTACAGTTATTATTGTGTGGTAACCATTGTGAAGGGTACAGTTACCATTGTGTGGTAACCATTGTCAATTTTAGAGTTTCCATTTTTAGTAACCATTGTCAAGTGTACAGTTACCATCGTCAAGTAACCATTGTGATGTGTGCAGTTCCCATTGTGTGGTAAGCATTGTGAAGTGTACATTTACCATTTTGTGGAAACCATTGTAAAGTGTACAGTTCCCACTGCGTGGTAACCATTGTGAAGTGTACAGTTATTATTGTTTGGAAACCATTGTAAGGTTTACAGTTCCGATTGTGTGGTAACGATGGTGAAGTGTACAGTTTCCATTGTGTGTAAGCATTGTGAAGCGTACAATTTTTATTGTGTGGTAACTATTGTGACGTGTACAGTTCCCATTGTGTGGTAACCGCTGTGAAGTGTACAGTTCCCATTGTGTGGTAACCGCTGTGAAGTGTAGAGTTCCAACGGTGTGGTAACCATTGTTAAGTGTACCATTCCCATTGTGTGGTAACCATTGTCAAGTGTACAGTTCCCATGATGTGGTAAAAATTGTGAATTGTACATTTCCCATTGTGTGGTAACAATTGTGAAGTGTACAGTTCCATTTGTGTGTAATCATTGTGAAGTGTACAGTTCCTGTTTTGTGGTAACCACGGTGAAGTGTGCAGTTTCGTTTTTGGGGTGACCGCTGAGAAATGTAGATTTACCATTGTGTGTAACCATTGTGAAGTGTACAGTTCCCATTGTGTTTAACCATAGTGAAGTGTCCAGATTTCATTGTGTTGTAACCATTCTGAAGTGTAGAGCTCCCCTTGTGTGTAACCATTGTGATGTGTACAGTCACCATTGTGTGGTACCCATTGTAAAGTGTACAGTTCCCATAGTGTGTAACCATTGTGAAAAGTAAAGTTACCATTGTGTGGTGACCGCTGCAAAGTGTACAGATCCCATTGTGTGGTAACCATTGTGAAGTGTAGAGTTTCCATTGTGAGCTAACCACTGCAAAGTGTACAGTTTCCATTGTGTGGTAACCGTTGTGAAGTGTACAGTTATCATTGTGTTTTAACCATTGTGAAGTGTACAGTTTCCTTTGTTTGTAACCATTGTGAAGTGTAAAGTTCCAATTGTGTGGTAACCATCGTGAAGTGCACTTTTCCCATTGTCCGTAACCATTGTAAACTGTACATTTACCATTGTGTGGGAACCATTGTGAAGTGTAAAGTTTCCATTGTGTCATAAGCATTGTGAAGTGTAAAGTTCCCATTGTGTGGTAACCATTGTGAAGCCTACAGTTCTCATAGTGTGTAACCATTGTGAAGTGTACAGTTTTCATTGTGTGGTAACTATTGTGAAGGGTACAGTTTCCATTGTCTGATAACCATTGTGAAGTGTACAGTTATTACTGTGTGGTAACCATTGTGAAATGCCCAGTTTCTATGGTGTGGTAACTGCTGTAAAGTGTAGAGTTCCCACCGTGTGGTAACCATAGTGAAGTGTACAGTTCCGATTATGTGGGAACTATTGTGAAGTGTAGAGCTCTTATTGTGTGTAAGCATTGTGAAGTGTACACTTACGACTGTGTGGTAACTGCTGTGGTGTGCACAGTTCCCATTATGTGGGAACAATTGTGAAGTGTAGAGCTCTCATTGTGTGTAACCATTGTGACGTGCACAGTTCCCATTGTGTGGTAACCATTGTGAAGTGTAGAGTTACCATTGTGTGGTAACCACTGTGAAGTGTACAGTTCCCATTGTGTGGTAACCATTGTGAGGTGTAGAGTTTCCATTGAGAGGTAACCACTGTGAAGTGTACAGTTACCATTGTGTGGTAACCATTTTTAAGTGTACAATCAGCATCGTGTGTAACCATTGTAAAGTTTACGGTTCTCATTGTGTGGTAACAACTGTAAAGTGTACGGTTTCCATTGTGTGGTAAATGCTGCGAAGTGTAGAGTTCTTATTGTGTGGTATCCATTGCGAAGTGTACAGTTTCCATTGTGTGGTAACCATTGTGAAGTGTAGAGTTTACATTGTGTGTAACCATTGTGAAGTGTACAGTTACCATTGTGTTGTAACCACTGTGAAGTGTACAGTTACCATTGTGTGGGAAGCATTGCGAAGTGTACAGTTCCCATTGTGTGGTATCCATTGCGAAGTGTACAGTTCCCATTCTGTGGTAACCATTGTGAAGTGTACAGTTCCCATTGTGAGGTAACAGTTTAGAAGTGTACAGTTCCCATTGTGTGGTAACCGCTGCAAAGTGTGCAGTTACCATAGTGTGGTAACCATTGTGAAGCGTACAGTTCCCATTGTGTGGGAACCATTGCGAAGTGCACAGTTCTCATTCTGTGGTGACCATTGCGAAGGGTAAAGTTGCGATTGTGTGGTAATCATAGTGAAGTGTACAGTTACCATTGTGTGGTCAACGTTGTGAAGTGTACAGTTCCCATTGTGTGGTAACATTATGAAGGGTACAGTTACCATTGTGTGCTAACCATTGAGAAGTGTAAAGTTTCCATTGTGTTGTAACACGTGTGAAGCGTGCAGTTCCCATTGTGCGATAACCATTGCGAAGTGGACAGTTCCCATTGTGTGGTGACCATTTTGAAATGCACAGTTACTATTGTGTGGTAACCATTGTGACGTGTAAAGTTCTCATTGTGTGGTAACCACTGCATAGTGTACACGTACAATTGTGTCATAACCATTATGAAGTGTACAGTTCCCATTGTGTGGTAACCAATGAGAAGTGTAAAGTTCCCATTGTGTGGTGACCATTTTGAAGTGTACAGTTACCATTGTGTGGTAACCATTGTGAAGTGTACAATTCCCATTGTGTGGTAGTAACCGTTGTAAAGTGTACAGTTACCATTGAGTTGGAACCATTGTGAAGTGTACAGTTCCCATTGTGTGGTAACCATGATGAAGTGTACAGTTATCATTGTATGGGAACCATTGTGAAGGGTACAGTTCCCATTGTGTGGTAACCATTGGAAAGTGTACAGTTCCCATTATGTGTAACCATTGTGAAGTGTTCAGTTTTTATTGTGTGGTAACCATTGTGAAGTGTAGAGTTACCATTGTGTGGTAAAGACTCCGAAGTGTACAGTTTCCGTTGTATGGTTACCATTGTAGAGTGTACAGTTACCATTGTGTGGTAACCACTGTGAAGAGTGCAGTTACCATTGTGTGGTAACCATTGTGAAGTGTACAGTTATTATTGTGTGGTAACCATTGTGAAGGGTACAGTTACCATTGTGTGGTAACCATTGTCAATTTTAGAGTTTCCATTTTTAGTAACCATTGTCAAGTGTACAGTTACCATCGTCAAGTAACCATTGTGATGTGTACAGTTCCCATTGTGTGGTAAGCATTGTGAAGTGTACATTTACCATTTTGTGGAAACCATTGTAAAGTGTACAGTTCCCATTGCGTG
The DNA here is from genome assembly GCF_049354715.1 of Callithrix jacchus. Taxonomy (NCBI): domain Eukaryota; kingdom Metazoa; phylum Chordata; class Mammalia; order Primates; family Cebidae; genus Callithrix; species Callithrix jacchus. The sequence goes on from NC_133525.1 coordinate 15,503,662, forward strand.
GTAACCATTGTGAAGTGTACAGTTATTATTGTTTGGAAACCATTGTAAGGTTTACAGTTCCGATTGTGTGGTAACGATGGTGAAGTGTACAGTTTCCATTGTGTGTAAGCATTGTGAAGCGTACAGTTTTTATTGTGTGGTAACTATTGTGACGTGTACAGTTACCATTGTGTGGTAACCGCTGTGAAGTGTACAGTTCCCATTGTGTGGTAACCGCTGTGAAGTGTAGAGTTCCAACTGTGTGGTAACCATTGTGAAGTGTACCATTCCCATTGTGTGGTAACCATTGTCAAGTGTACAGTTCCCATGATGTGGTAAAAATTGTGAATTGTACATTTCCCATTGTGTGGTAACAATTGTGAAGTGTACAGTTCCATTTGTGTGTAATCATTGTGAAGTGTACAGTTCCTGTTTTGTGGTAACCATTCTGAAGTGTGCAGTTTCGTTTTCGGGGTGACCGCGGAGAAATGTAGATTTACCATTGTGTGTAACCATTGTGAAGTGTACAGTTCCCATTGTGTTTAACCATAGTGAAGTGTCCAGATTTCATTGTGTTGTAACCATTCTGAAGTGTAGAGCTCCCCTTGTGTGTAACCATTGTGATGTGTACAGTCACCATTGTGTGGTACCCATTGTAAAGTGTACAGTTCCCATAGTGTGTAACCATTGTGAAAAGTAAAGTTACCATTGTGTGGTGACCGCTGCAAAGTGTACAGATCCCTTTGTGTGGTAACCATTGTGAAGTGTAGAGTTTCCATTGTGAGCTAACCACTGCAAAGTGTACAGTTTCCATTGTGTGGTAACCGTTGTGAAGTGTACAGTTATCATTGTGTTTTAACCATTGTGAAGTGTACAGTTTCCTTTGTTTGTAACCATTGTGAAGTGTAAAGTTCCAATTGTGTGGTAACCATCGTGAAGTGCACTTTTGCCATTGTCCGTAACCATTGTAAACTGTACATTTACCATTGTGTGGGAACCATTGTGAAGTGTAAAGTTTCCATTGTGTCATAAGCATTGTGAAGTGTAAAGTTCCCATTGTGTGGTAACCATTGTGAAGCCTACAGTTCTCATAGTGTGTAACCATTGTGAAGTGTACAGTTTTCATTGTGTGGTAACTATTGTGAAGGGTACAGTTTCCATTGTCTGATAACCATTGTGAAGTGTACAGTTATTACTGTGTGGTAACCATTGTGAAATGCCCAGTTTCTATGGTGTGGTAACTGCTGTAAAGTGTACAGTTCCCACCGTGTGGTAACCATAGTGAAGTGTACAGTTCCGATTATGTGGGAACTATTGTGAAGTGTAGAGCTCTTATTGTGTGTAACCATTGTGAAGTGTACAGTTACGACTGTGTGGTAACTGCTGTGGTGTGCACAGTTCCCATTATGTGGGAACAATTGTGAAGTGTAGAGCTCTCATTGTGTGTAACCATTGTGACGTGCACAGTTCCCATTGTGTGGTAACCATTGTGAAGTGTAGAGTTACCATTGTGTGGTAACCACTGTGAAGTGTACAGTTCTCATTGTGTGGTAACCATTGTGAGGTGTAGAGTTTCCATTGAGAGGTAACCACTGTGAAGTGTACAGTTACCATTGTGTGGTAACCATTTTTAAGTGTACAATCAGCATCGTGTGTAACCATTGTAAAGTTTACGGTTCTCATTGTGTGGTAACAACTGTAAAGTGTACGGTTTCCATTGTGTGGTAAATGCTGCGAAGTGTAGAGTTCTTATTGTGTGGTATCCATTGCGAAGTGTACAGTTTCCATTGTGTGGTAACCATTGTGAAGTGTAGAGTTTACATTGTGTGTAACCATTGTGAAGTGTACAGTTACCATTGTGTTGTAACCACTGTGAAGTGTACAGTTACCATTGTGTGGGAAGCATTGCGAAGTGTACAGTTCCCATTGTGTGGTATCCATTGCGAAGTGTACAGTTCCCATTCTGTGGTAACCATTGTGAAGTGTACAGTTCCCATTGTGAGGTAACAGTTTAGAAGTGTACAGTTCCCATTGTGTGGTAACCGCTGCAAAGTGTGCAGTTACCATAGTGTGGTAACCATTGTGAAGCGTACAGTTCCCATTGTGTGGGAACCATTGCGAAGTGCACAGTTCTCATTCTGTGGTGACCATTGCGAAGGGTAAAGTTGCGATTGTGTGGTAATCATAGTGAAGTGTACAGTTACCATTGTGTGGTCAACGTTGTGAAGTGTACAGTTCCCATTGTGTGGTAACATTATGAAGGGTACAGTTACCATTGTGTGCTAACCATTGAGAAGTGTAAAGTTTCCATTGTGTTGTAACACCTGTGAAGTGTGCAGTTCCCATTGTGCGATAACCATTGCGAAGTGGACAGTTCCCATTGTGTGGTGACCATTTTGAAATGCACAGTTACTATTGTGTGGTAACCATTGTGACGTGTAAAGTTCTCATTGTGTGGTAACCACTGCATAGTGTACACGTACAATTGTGTCATAACCATTATGAAGTGTACAGTTCCCATTGTGTGGTAACCAATGAGAAGTGTAAAGTTCCCATTGTGTGGTGACCATTTTGAAGTGTACAGTTACCATTGTGTGGTAAGCATTGTGAAGTGTACAATTCCCATTGTGTGGTAGTAACCGTTGTAAAGTGTACAGTTACCATTGAGTTGGAACCATTGTGAGGTGTACAGTTCCCATTGTGTGGTAACCATGATGAAGTGTACAGTTATCATTGTATGGGAACCATTGTGAAGGGTACAGTTCCCATTGTGTGGTAACCATTGGAATGTGTACAGTTCCCATTATGTGTAACCATTGTGAAGTGTTCAGTTTTTATTGTGTGGTAACCATTGTGAAGTGTAGAGTTACCATTGTGTGGTAAAGACTCCGAAGTGTACAGTTTCCGTTGTATGGTTACCATTGTAAAGTGTACAGTTACCATTGTGTGGTAACCACTGTGAAGAGTGCAGTTACCATTGTGTGGTAACCATTGTGAAGTGTACAGTTATTATTGTGTGGTAACCATTGTGAAGGGTACAGTTACCATTGTGTGGTAACCATTGTCAATTTTAGAGTTTCCATTTTTAGTAACCATTGTCAAGTGTACAGTTACCATCGTCAAGTAACCATTGTGATGTGTGCAGTTCCCATTGTGTGGTAAGCATTGTGAAGTGTACATTTACCATTTTGTGGAAACCATTGTAAAGTGTACAGTTCCCATTGCGTGGTAACCATTGTGAAGTGTACAGTTATTATTGTTTGGAAACCATTGTAAGGTTTACAGTTCCGATTGTGTGGTAACGATGGTGAAGTGTACAGTTTCCATTGTGTGTAAGCATTGTGAAGCGTACAATTTTTATTGTGTGGTAACTATTGTGACGTGTACAGTTCCCATTGTGTGGTAACCGCTGTGAAGTGTACAGTTCCCATTGTGTGGTAACCGCTGTGAAGTGTAGAGTTCCAACGGTGTGGTAACCATTGTGAAGTGTACCATTCCCATTGTGTGGTAACCATTGTCAAGTGTACAGTTCCCATGATGTGGTAAAAATTGTGAATTGTACATTTCCCATTGTGTGGTAACAATTGTGAAGTGTACAGTTCCATTTGTGTGTAATCATTGTGAAGTGTACAGTTCCTGTTTTGTGGTAACCACGGTGAAGTGTGCAGTTTCGTTTATGGGGTGACCGCTGAGAAATGTAGATTTACCATTGTGTGTAACCATTGTGAAGTGTACAGTTCCCATTGTGTTTAACCATAGTGAAGTGTACAGATTTCATTGTGTTGTAACCATTCTGAAATGTAGAGCTCCCCTTGTGTGTAACCATTGTGATGTGTACAGTCACCATTGTGTGGTACCCATTGTAAAGTGTACAGTTCCCATAGTGTGTAACCATTGTGAAAAGTAAAGTTACCATTGTGTGGTGACCGCTGCAAAGTGTACAGATCCCATTGTGTGGTAACCATTGTGAAGTGTAGAGTTTCCATTGTGAGCTAACCACTGCAAAGTGTACAGTTTCCATTGTGTGGTAACCGTTGTGAAGTGTACAGTTATCATTGTGTTTTAACCATTGTGAAGTGTACAGTTTCCTTTGTTTGTAACCATTGTGAAGTGTAAAGTTCCAATTGTGTGGTAACCATCGTGAAGTGCACTTTTCCCATTGTCCGTAACCATTGTAAACTGTACATTTACCATTGTGTGGGAACCATTGTGAAGTGTAAAGTTTCCATTGTGTCATAAGCATTGTGAAGTGTAAAGTTCCCATTGTGTGGTAACCATTGTGAAGCCTACAGTTCTCATAGTGTGTAACCATTGTGAAGTGTACAGTTTTCATTGTGTGGTAACTATTGTGAAGGGTACAGTTTCCATTGTCTGATAACCATTGTGAAGTGTACAGTTATTACTGTGTGGTAACCATTGTGAAATGCCCAGTTTCTATGGTGTGGTAACTGCTGTAAAGGGTACAGTTCCCACCGTGTGGTAACCATAGTGAAGTGTACAGTTCCGATTATGTGGGAACTATTGTGAAGTGTAGAGCTCTTATTGTGTGTAACCATTGTGAAGTGTACAGTTACGACTGTGTGGTAACTGCTGTGGTGTGCACAGTTCCCATTTTGTGGGAACAATTGTGAAGTGTAGAGCTCTCATTGTGTGTAACCATTGTGACGTGCACAGTTCCCATTGTGTGGTAACCATTGTGAAGTGTAGAGTTACCATTGTGTGGTAACCACTGTGAAGTGTACAGTTCCCATTGTGTGGTAACCATTGTGAGGTGTAGAGTTTCCATTGAGAGGTAACCACTGTGAAGTGTACAGTTACCATTGTGTGGTAACCATTTTTAAGTGTACAATCAGCATCGTGTGTAACCATTGTAAAGTTTACGGTTCTCATTGTGTGGTAACAACTGTAAAGTGTACGGTTTCCATTGTGTGGTAAATGCTGCGAAGTGTAGAGTTCTTATTGTGTGGTATCCATTGCGAAGTGTACAGTTTCCATTGTGTGGTAACCATTGTGAAGTGTAGAGTTTACATTGTGTGTAACCATTGTGAAGTGTACAGTTACCATTGTGTTGTAACCACTGTGAAGTGTACAGTTACCATTGTGTGGGAAGCATTGCGAAGTGTACAGTTCCCATTGTGTGGTATCCATTGCGAAGTGTACAGTTCCCATTCTGTGGTAACCATTGTGAAGTGTACAGTTCCCATTGTGAGGTAACAGTTTAGAAGTGTACAGTTCCCATTGTGTGGTAACCGCTGCAAAGTGTGCAGTTACCATAGTGTGGTAACCATTGTGAAGCGTACAGTTCCCATTGTGTGGGAACCATTGCGAAGTGCACAGTTCTCATTCTGTGGTGACCATTGCGAAGGGTAAAGTTGCGATTGTGTGGTAATCATAGTGAAGTGTACAGTTACCATTGTGTGGTCAACGTTGTGAAGTGTACAGTTCCCATTGTGTGGTAACATTATGAAGGGTACAGTTACCATTGTGTGCTAACCATTGAGAAGTGTAAAGTTTCCATTGTGTTGTAACACCTGTGAAGCGTGCAGTTCCCATTGTGCGATAACCATTGCGAAGTGGACAGTTCCCATTGTGTGGTGACCATTTTGAAATGCACAGTTACTATTGTGTGGTAACCATTGTGACGTGTAAAGTTCTCATTGTGTGGTAACCACTGCATAGTGTACACGTACAATTGTGTCATAACCATTATGAAGTGTACAGTTCCCATTGTGTGGTAACCAATGAGAAGTGTAAAGTTCCCATTGTGTGGTGACCATTTTGAAGTGTACAGTTACCATTGTGTGGTAACCATTGTGAAGTGTACAATTCCCATTGTGTGGTAGTAACCGTTGTAAAGTGTACAGTTACCATTGAGTTGGAACCATTGTGAGGTGTACAGTTCCCATTGTGTGGTAACCATGATGAAGTGTACAGTTATCATTGTATGGGAACCATTGTGAAGGGTACAGTTCCCATTGTGTGGTAACCATTGGAATGTGTACAGTTCCCATTATGTGTAACCATTGTGAAGTGTTCAGTTTTTATTGTGTGGTAACCATTGTGAAGTGTAGAGTTACCATTGTGTGGTAAAGACTCCGAAGTGTACAGTTTCCGTTGTATGGTTACCATTGTAAAGTGTACAGTTACCATTGTGTGGTAACCACTGTGAAGAGTGCAGTTACCATTGTGTGGTAACCATTGTGAAGTGTACAGTTATTATTGTGTGGTAACCATTGTGAAGGGTACAGTTACCATTGTGTGGTAACCATTGTCAATTTTAGAGTTTCCATTTTTAGTAACCATTGTCAAGTGTACAGTTACCATCGTCAAGTAACCATTGTGATGTGTGCAGTTCCCATTGTGTGGTAAGCATTGTGAAGTGTACATTTACCATTTTGTGGAAACCATTGTAAAGTGTACAGTTCCCATTGCGTGGTAACCATTGTGAAGTGTACAGTTATTATTGTTTGGAAACCATTGTAAGGTTTACAGTTCCGATTGTGTGGTAACGATGGTGAAGTGTACAGTTTCCATTGTGTGTAAGCATTGTGAAGCGTACAATTTTTATTGTGTGGTAACTATTGTGACGTGTACAGTTCCCATTGTGTGGTAACCGCTGTGAAGTGTACAGTTCCCATTGTGTGGTAACCGCTGTGAAGTGTAGAGTTCCAACGGTGTGGTAACCATTGTGAAGTGTACCATTCCCATTGTGTGGTAACCATTGTCAAGTGTACAGTTCCCATGATGTGGTAAAAATTGTGAATTGTACATTTCCCATTGTGTGGTAACAATTGTGAAGTGTACAGTTCCATTTGTGTGTAATCATTGTGAAGTGTACAGTTCCTGTTTTGTGGTAACCACGGTGAAATGTGCAGTTTCGTTTATGGGGTGACCGCTGAGAAATGTAGATTTACCATTGTGTGTAACCATTGTGAAGTGTACAGTTCCCATTGTGTTTAACCATAGTGAAGTGTCCAGATTTCATTGTGTTGTAACCATTCTGAAGTGTAGAGCTCCCCTTGTGTGTAACCATTGTGATGTGTACAGTCACCATTGTGTGGTACCCATTGTAAAGTGTACAGTTCCCATAGTGTGTAACCATTGTGAAAAGTAAAGTTACCATTGTGTGGTGACCGCTGCAAAGTGTACAGATCCCTTTGTGTGGTAACCATTGTGAAGTGTAGAGTTTCCATTGTGAGCTAACCACTGCAAAGTGTACAGTTTCCATTGTGTGGTAACCGTTGTGAAGTGTACAGTTATCATTGTGTTTTAACCATTGTGAAGTGTACAGTTTCCTTTGTTTGTAACCATTGTGAAGTGTAAAGTTCCAATTGTGTGGTAACCATCGTGAAGTGCACTTTTGCCATTGTCCGTAACCATTGTAAACTGTACATTTACCATTGTGTGGGAACCATTGTGAAGTGTAAAGTTTCCATTGTGTCATAAGCATTGTGAAGTGTAAAGTTCCCATTGTGTGGTAACCATTGTGAAGCCTACAGTTCTCATAGTGTGTAACCATTGTGAAGTGTACAGTTTTCATTGTGTGGTAACTATTGTGAAGGGTACAGTTTCCATTGTCTGATAACCATTGTGAAGTGTACAGTTATTACTGTGTGGTAACCATTGTGAAATGCCCAGTTTCTATGGTGTGGTAACTGCTGTAAAGTGTACAGTTCCCACCGTGTGGTAACCATAGTGAAGTGTACAGTTCCGATTATGTGGGAACTATTGTGAAGTGTAGAGCTCTTATTGTGTGTAACCATTGTGAAGTGTACAGTTACGACTGTGTGGTAACTGCTGTGGTGTGCACAGTTCCCATTATGTGGGAACAATTGTGAAGTGTAGAGCTCTCATTGTGTGTAACCATTGTGACGTGCACAGTTCCCATTGTGTGGTAACCATTGTGAAGTGTAGAGTTACCATTGTGTGGTAACCACTGTGAAGTGTACAGTTCCCATTGTGTGGTAACCATTGTGAGGTGTAGAGTTTCCATTGAGAGGTAACCACTGTGAAGTGTACAGTTACCATTGTGTGGTAACCATTTTTAAGTGTACAATCAGCATCGTGTGTAACCATTGTAAAGTTTACGGTTCTCATTGTGTGGTAACAACTGTAAAGTGTACGGTTTCCATTGTGTGGTAAATGCTGCGAAGTGTAGAGTTCTTATTGTGTGGTATCCATTGCGAAGTGTACAGTTTCCATTGTGTGGTAACCATTGTGAAGTGTAGAGTTTACATTGTGTGTAACCATTGTGAAGTGTACAGTTACCATTGTGTTGTAACCACTGTGAAGTGTACAGTTACCATTGTGTGGGAAGCATTGCGAAGTGTACAGTTCCCATTGTGTGGTATCCATTGCGAAGTGTACAGTTCCCATTCTGTGGTAACCATTGTGAAGTGTACAGTTCCCATTGTGAGGTAACAGTTTAGAAGTGTACAGTTCCCATTGTGTGGTAACCGCTGCAAAGTGTGCAGTTACCATAGTGTGGTAACCATTGTGAAGCGTACAGTTCCCATTGTGTGGGAACCATTGCGAAGTGCACAGTTCTCATTCTGTGGTGACCATTGCGAAGGGTAAAGTTGCGATTGTGTGGTAATCATAGTGAAGTGTACAGTTACCATTGTGTGGTCAACGTTGTGAAGTGTACAGTTCCCATTGTGTGGTAACATTATGAAGGGTACAGTTACCATTGTGTGCTAACCATTGAGAAGTGTAAAGTTTCCATTGTGTTGTAACACCTGTGAAGTGTGCAGTTCCCATTGTGCGATAACCATTGCGAAGTGGACAGTTCCCATTGTGTGGTGACCATTTTGAAATGCACAGTTACTATTGTGTGGTAACCATTGTGACGTGTAAAGTTCTCATTGTGTGGTAACCACTGCATAGTGTACACGTACAATTGTGTCATAACCATTATGAAGTGTACAGTTCCCATTGTGTGGTAACCAATGAGAAGTGTAAAGTTCCCATTGTGTGGTGACCATTTTGAAGTGTACAGTTACCATTGTGTGGTAACCATTGTGAAGTGTACAATTCCCATTGTGTGGTAGTAACCGTTGTAAAGTGTACAGTTACCATTGAGTTGGAACCATTGTGAGGTGTACAGTTCCCATTGTGTGGTAACCATGATGAAGTGTACAGTTATCATTGTATGGGAACCATTGTGAAGGGTACAGTTCCCATTGTGTGGTAACCATTGGAAAGTGTACAGTTCCCATTATGTGTAACCATTGTGAAGTGTTCAGTTTTTATTGTGTGGTAACCATTGTGAAGTGTAGAGTTACCATTGTGTGGTAAAGACTCCGAAGTGTACAGTTTCCGTTGTATGGTTACCATTGTAAAGTGTACAGTTACCATTGTGTGGTAACCACTGTGAAGAGTGCAGTTACCATTGTGTGGTAACCATTGTGAAGTGTACAGTTATTATTGTGTGGTAACCATTGTGAAGGGTACAGTTACCATTGTGTGGTAACCATTGTCAATTTTAGAGTTTCCATTTTTAGTAACCATTGTCAAGTGTACAGTTACCATCGTCAAGTAACCATTGTGATGTGTGCAGTTCCCATTGTGTGGTAAGCATTGTGAAGTGTACATTTACCATTTTGTGGAAACCATTGTAAAGTGTACAGTTCCCACTGCGTGGTAACCATTGTGAAGTGTACAGTTATTATTGTTTGGAAACCATTGTAAGGTTTACAGTTCCGATTGTGTGGTAACGATGGTGAAGTGTACAGTTTCCATTGTGTGTAAGCATTGTGAAGCGTACAATTTTTATTGTGTGGTAACTATTGTGACGTGTACAGTTCCCATTGTGTGGTAACCGCTGTGAAGTGTACAGTTCCCATTGTGTGGTAACCGCTGTGAAGTGTAGAGTTCCAACGGTGTGGTAACCATTGTTAAGTGTACCATTCCCATTGTGTGGTAACCATTGTCAAGTGTACAGTTCCCATGATGTGGTAAAAATTGTGAATTGTACATTTCCCATTGTGTGGTAACAATTGTGAAGTGTACAGTTCCATTTGTGTGTAATCATTGTGAAGTGTACAGTTCCTGTTTTGTGGTAACCACGGTGAAGTGTGCAGTTTCGTTTTTGGGGTGACCGCTGAGAAATGTAGATTTACCATTGTGTGTAACCATTGTGAAGTGTACAGTTATTATTGTTTGGAAACCATTGTAAGGTTCACAGTTCCGATTGTGTGGTAACGATGGTGAAGTGTACAGTTTCCATTGTGTGTAAGCATTGTGAAGCGTACAATTTTTATTGTGTGGTAACTATTGTGACGTGTACAGTTCCCATTGTGTGGTAACCGCTGTGAAGTGTACAGTTCCCATTGTGTGGTAACCGCTGTGAAGTGTAGAGTTCCAACGGTGTGGTAACCATTGTGAAGTGTACCATTCCCATTGTGTGGTAACCATTGTCAAGTGTACAGTTCCCATGATGTGGTAAAAATTGTGAATTGTACATTTCCCATTGTGTGGTAACAATTGTGAAGTGTACGGTTTCCATTGTGTGGTAAATGCTGCGAAGTGTAGAGTTCTTATTATGTGGTATCCATTGCGAAGTGTACAGTTTCCATTGTGTGGTAACCATTGTGATGTGTAGAGTTTACATTGTGTGGTAACAATTGTGAAGTGTACAGTTCCATTTGTGTGTAATCATTGTGAAGTGTACAGTTCCTGTTTTGTGGTAACCACGGTGAAGTGTGCAGTTTCGTTTTTGGGGTGACCGCTGAGAAATGTAGATTTACCATTGTGTGTAACCATTGTGAAGTGTACAGTTCCCATTGTGTTTAACCATAGTGAAGTGTCCAGATTTCATTGTGTTGTAACCATTCTGAAGTGTAGAGCTCCCCTTGTGTGTAACCATTGTGATGTGTACAGTCACCATTGTGTGGTACCCATTGTAAAGTGTACAGTTCCCATAGTGTGTAACCATTGTGAAAAGTAAAGTTACCATTGTGTGGTGACCGCTGCAAAGTGTACAGATCCCATTGTGTGGTAACCATTGTGAAGTGTAGAGTTTCCATTGTGAGCTAACCACTGCAAAGTGTACAGTTTCCATTGTGTGGTAACCGTTGTGAAGTGTACAGTTATCATTGTGTTTTAACCATTGTGAAGTGTACAGTTTCCTTTGTTTGTAACCATTGTGAAGTGTAAAGTTCCAATTGTGTGGTAACCATCGTGAAGTGCACTTTTCCCATTGTCCGTAACCATTGTAAACTGTACATTTACCATTGTGTGGGAACCATTGTGAAGTGTAAAGTTTCCATTGTGTCATAAGCATTGTGAAGTGTAAAGTTCCCATTGTGTGGTAACCATTGTGAAGCCTACAGTTCTCATAGTGTGTAACCATTGTGAAGTGTACAGTTTTCATTGTGTTGTAACTATTGTGAAGGGTACAGTTTCCATTGTCTGATAACCATTGTGAAGTGTACAGTTATTACTGTGTGGTAACCATTGTGAAATGCCCAGTTTCTATGGTGTGGTAACTGCTGTAAAGTGTAGAGTTCCCACCGTGTGGTAACCATAGTGAAGTGTACAGTTCCGATTATGTGGGAACTATTGTGAAGTGTAGAGCTCTTATTGTGTGTAAGCATTGTGAAGTGTACACTTACGACTGTGTGGTAACTGCTGTGGTGTGCACAGTTCCCATTATGTGGGAACAATTGTGAAGTGTAGAGCTCTCATTGTGTGTAACCATTGTGACGTGCACAGTTCCCATTGTGTGGTAACCATTGTGAAGTGTAGAGTTACCATTGTGTGGTAACCACTGTGAAGTGTACAGTTCCCATTGTGTGGTAACCATTGTGAGGTGTAGAGTTTCCATTGAGAGGTAACCACTGTGAAGTGTACAGTTACCATTGTGTGGTAACCATTTTTAAGTGTACAATCAGCATCGTGTGTAACCATTGTAAAGTTTACGGTTCTCATTGTGTGGTAACAACTGTAAAGTGTACGGTTTCCATTGTGTGGTAAATGCTGCGAAGTGTAGAGTTCTTATTGTGTGGTATCCATTGCGAAGTGTACAGTTTCCATTGTGTGGTAACCATTGTGAAGTGTAGAGTTTACATTGTGTGTAACCATTGTGAAGTGTACAGTTACCATTGTGTTGTAACCACTGTGAAGTGTACAGTTACCATTGTGTGGGAAGCATTGCGAAGTGTACAGTTCCCATTGTGTGGTATCCATTGCGAAGTGTACAGTTCCCATTCTGTGGTAACCATTGTGAAGTGTACAGTTCCCATTGTGAGGTAACAGTTTAGAAGTGTACAGTTCCCATTGTGTGGTAACCGCTGCAAAGTGTGCAGTTACCATAGTGTGGTAACCATTGTGAAGCGTACAGTTCCCATTGTGTGGGAACCATTGCGAAGTGCACAGTTCTCATTCTGTGGTGACCATTGCGAAGGGTAAAGTTGCGATTGTGTGGTAATCATAGTGAAGTGTACAGTTACCATTGTGTGGTCAACGTTGTGAAGTGTACAGTTCCCATTGTGTGGTAACATTATGAAGGGTACAGTTACCATTGTGTGCTAACCATTGAGAAGTGTAAAGTTTCCATTGTGTTGTAACACGTGTGAAGCGTGCAGTTCCCATTGTGCGATAACCATTGCGAAGTGGACAGTTCCCATTGTGTGGGGACCATTTTGAAATGCACAGTTACTATTGTGTGGTAACCATTGTGACGTGTAAAGTTCTCATTGTGTGGTAACCACTGCATAGTGTACACGTACAATTGTGTCATAACCATTATGAAGTGTACAGTTCCCATTGTGTGGTAACCAATGAGAAGTGTAAAGTTCCCATTGTGTGGTGACCATTTTGAAGTGTACAGTTACCATTGTGTGGTAACCATTGTGAAGTGTACAATTCCCATTGTGTGGTAGTAACCGTTGTAAAGTGTACAGTTACCATTGAGTTGGAACCATTGTGAAGTGTACAGTTCCCATTGTGTGGTAACCATGATGAAGTGTACAGTTATCATTGTATGGGAACCATTGTGAAGGGTACAGTTCCCATTGTGTGGTAACCATTGGAAAGTGTACAGTTCCCATTATGTGTAACCATTGTGAAGTGTTCAGTTTTTATTGTGTGGTAACCATTGTGAAGTGTAGAGTTACCATTGTGTGGTAAAGACTCCGAAGTGTACAGTTTCCGTTGTATGGTTACCATTGTAGAGTGTACAGTTACCATTGTGTGGTAACCACTGTGAAGAGTGCAGTTACCATTGTGTGGTAACCATTGTGAAGTGTACAGTTATTATTGTGTGGTAACCATTGTGAAGGGTACAGTTACCATTGTGTGGTAACCATTGTCAATTTTAGAGTTTCCATTTTTAGTAACCATTGTCAAGTGTACAGTTACCATCGTCAAGTAACCATTGTGATGTGTACAGTTCCCATTGTGTGGTAAGCATTGTGAAGTGTACATTTACCATTTTGTGGAAACCATTGTAAAGTGTACAGTTCCCATTGCGTGGTAACCATTGTGAAGTGTACAGTTATTATTGTTTGGAAACCATTGTAAGGTTTACAGTTCCGATTGTGTGGTAACGATGGTGAAGTGTACAGTTTCCATTGTGTGTAAGCATTGTGAAGCGTACAGTTTTTATTGTGTGGTAACTATTGTGACGTGTACAGTTACCATTGTGTGGTAACCGCTGTGAAGTGTACAGTTCCCATTGTGTGGTAACCGCTGTGAAGTGTAGAGTTCCAACTGTGTGGTAACCATTGTGAAGTGTACCATTCCCATTGTGTGGTAACCATTGTCAAGTGTACAGTTCCCATGATGTGGTAAAAATTGTGAATTGTACATTTCCCATTGTGTGGTAACAATTGTGAAGTGTACAGTTCCATTTGTGTGTAATCATTGTGAAGTGTACAGTTCCTGTTTTGTGGTAACCATTCTGAAGTGTGCAGTTTCGTTTTCGGGGTGACCGCGGAGAAATGTAGATTTACCATTGTGTGTAACCATTGTGAAGTGTACAGTTCCCATTGTGTTTAACCATAGTGAAGTGTCCAGATTTCATTGTGTTGTAACCATTCTGAAGTGTAGAGCTCCCCTTGTGTGTAACCATTGTGATGTGTACAGTCACCATTGTGTGGTACCCATTGTAAAGTGTACAGTTCCCATAGTGTGTAACCATTGTGAAAAGTAAAGTTACCATTGTGTGGTGACCGCTGCAAAGTGTACAGATCCCTTTGTGTGGTAACCATTGTGAAGTGTAGAGTTTCCATTGTGAGCTAACCACTGCAAAGTGTACAGTTTCCATTGTGTGGTAACCGTTGTGAAGTGTACAGTTATCATTGTGTTTTAACCATTGTGAAGTGTACAGTTTCCTTTGTTTGTAACCATTGTGAAGTGTAAAGTTCCAATTGTGTGGTAACCATCGTGAAGTGCACTTTTCCCATTGTCCGTAACCATTGTAAACTGTACATTTACCATTGTGTGGGAACCATTGTGAAGTGTAAAGTTTCCATTGTGTCATAAGCATTGTGAAGTGTAAAGTTCCCATTGTGTGGTAACCATTGTGAAGCCTACAGTTCTCATAGTGTGTAACCATTGTGAAGTGTACAGTTTTCATTGTGTGGTAACTATTGTGAAGGGTACAGTTTCCATTGTCTGATAACCATTGTGAAGTGTACAGTTATTACTGTGTGGTAACCATTGTGAAATGCCCAGTTTCTATGGTGTGATAACTGCTGTAAAGTGTACAGTTCCCACCGTGTGGTAACCATAGTGAAGTGTACAGTTCCGATTATGTGGGAACTATTGTGAAGTGTAGAGCTCTTATTGTGTGTAACCATTGTGAAGTGTACAGTTACGACTGTGTGGTAACTGCTGTGGTGTGCACAGTTCCCATTATGTGGGAACAATTGTGAAGTGTAGAGCTCTCATTGTGTGTAACCATTGTGACGTGCACAGTTCCCATTGTGTGGTAACCATTGTGAAGTGTAGAGTTACCATTGTGTGGTAACCACTGTGAAGTGTACAGTTCCCATTGTGTGGTAACCATTGTGAGGTGTAGAGTTTCCATTGAGAGGTAACCACTGTGAAGTGTACAGTTACCATTGTGTGGTAACCATTTTTAAGTGTACAATCAGCATCGTGTGTAACCATTGTAAAGTTTACGGTTCTCATTGTGTGGTAACAACTGTAAAGTGTACGGTTTCCATTGTGTGGTAAATGCTGCGAAGTGTAGAGTTCTTATTGTGTGGTATCCATTGCGAAGTGTACAGTTTCCATTGTGTGGTAACCATTGTGAAGTGTAGAGTTTACATTGTGTGTAACCATTGTGAAGTGTACAGTTACCATTGTGTTGTAACCACTGTGAAGTGTACAGTTACCATTGTGTGGGAAGCATTGCGAAGTGTACAGTTCCCATTGTGTGGTATCCATTGCGAAGTGTACAGTTCCCATTCTGTGGTAACCATTGTGAAGTGTACAGTTCCCATTGTGAGGTAACAGTTTAGAAGTGTACAGTTCCCATTGTGTGGTAACCGCTGCAAAGTGTGCAGTTACCATAGTGTGGTAACCATTGTGAAGCGTACAGTTCCCATTGTGTGGGAACCATTGCGAAGTGCACAGTTCTCATTCTGTGGTGACCATTGCGAAGGGTAAAGTTGCGATTGTGTGGTAATCATAGTGAAGTGTACAGTTACCATTGTGTGGTCAACGTTGTGAAGTGTACAGTTCCCATTGTGTGGTAACATTATGAAGGGTACAGTTACCATTGTGTGCTAACCATTGAGAAGTGTAAAGTTTCCATTGTGTTGTAACACCTGTGAAGCGTGCAGTTCCCATTGTGCGATAACCATTGCGAAGTGGACAGTTCCCATTGTGTGGTGACCATTTTGAAATGCACAGTTACTATTGTGTGGTAACCATTGTGACGTGTAAAGTTCTCATTGTGTGGTAACCACTGCATAGTGTACACGTACAATTGTGTCATAACCATTATGAAGTGTACAGTTCCCATTGTGTGGTAACCAATGAGAAGTGTAAAGTTCCCATTGTGTGGTGACCATTTTGAAGTGTACAGTTACCATTGTGTGGTAACCATTGTGAAGTGTACAATTCCCATTGTGTGGTAGTAACCGTTGTAAAGTGTACAGTTACCATTGAGTTGGAACCATTGTGAGGTGTACAGTTCCCATTGTGTGGTAACCATGATGAAGTGTACAGTTATCATTGTATGGGAACCATTGTGAAGGGTACAGTTCCCATTGTGTGGTAACCATTGGAAAGTGTACAGTTCCCATTATGTGTAACCATTGTGAAGTGTTCAGTTTTTATTGTGTGGTAACCATTGTGAAGTGTAGAGTTACCATTGTGTGGTAAAGACTCCGAAGTGTACAGTTTCCGTTGTATGGTTACCATTGTAGAGTGTACAGTTACCATTGTGTGGTAACCACTGTGAAGAGTGCAGTTACCATTGTGTGGTAACCATTGTGAAGTGTACAGTTATTATTGTGTGGTAACCATTGTGAAGGGTACAGTTACCATTGTGTGGTAACCATTGTCAATTTTAGAGTTTCCATTTTTAGTAACCATTGTCAAGTGTACAGTTACCATCGTCAAGTAACCATTGTGATGTGTACAGTTCCCATTGTGTGGTAAGCATTGTGAAGTGTACATTTACCATTTTGTGGAAACCATTGTAAAGTGTACAGTTCCCATTGCGTGGTAACCATTGTGAAGTGTACAGTTATTATTGTTTGGAAACCATTGTAAGGTTTACAGTTCCGATTGTGTGGTAACGATGGTGAAGTGTACAGTTTCCATTGTGTGTAAGCATTGTGAAGCGTACAGTTTTTATTGTGTGGTAACTATTGTGACGTGTACAGTTACCATTGTGTGGTAACCGCTGTGAAGTGTACAGTTCCCATTGTGTGGTAACCGCTGTGAAGTGTAGAGTTCCAACTGTGTGGTAACCATTGTGAAGTGTACCATTCCCATTGTGTGGTAACCATTGTCAAGTGTACAGTTCCCATGATGTGGTAAAAATTGTGAATTGTACATTTCCCATTGTGTGGTAACAATTGTGAAGTGTACAGTTCCATTTGTGTGTAATCATTGTGAAGTGTACAGTTCCTGTTTTGTGGTAACCATTCTGAAGTGTGCAGTTTCGTTTTCGGGGTGACCGCGGAGAAATGTAGATTTACCATTGTGTGTAACCATTGTGAAGTGTACAGTTCCCATTGTGTTTAACCATAGTGAAGTGTCCAGATTTCATTGTGTTGTAACCATTCTGAAGTGTAGAGCTCCCCTTGTGTGTAACCATTGTGATGTGTACAGTCACCATTGTGTGGTACCCATTGTAAAGTGTACAGTTCCCATAGTGTGTAACCATTGTGAAAAGTAAAGTTACCATTGTGTGGTGACCGCTGCAAAGTGTACAGATCCCTTTGTGTGGTAACCATTGTGAAGTGTAGAGTTTCCATTGTGAGCTAACCACTGCAAAGTGTACAGTTTCCATTGTGTGGTAACCGTTGTGAAGTGTACAGTTATCATTGTGTTTTAACCATTGTGAAGTGTACAGTTTCCTTTGTTTGTAACCATTGTGAAGTGTAAAGTTCCAATTGTGTGGTAACCATCGTGAAGTGCACTTTTCCCATTGTCCGTAACCATTGTAAACTGTACATTTACCATTGTGTGGGAACCATTGTGAAGTGTAAAGTTTCCATTGTGTCATAAGCATTGTGAAGTGTAAAGTTCCCATTGTGTGGTAACCATTGTGAAGCCTACAGTTCTCATAGTGTGTAACCATTGTGAAGTGTACAGTTTTCATTGTGTGGTAACTATTGTGAAGGGTACAGTTTCCATTGTCTGATAACCATTGTGAAGTGTACAGTTATTACTGTGTGGTAACCATTGTGAAATGCCCAGTTTCTATGGTGTGGTAACTGCTGTAAAGGGTACAGTTCCCACCGTGTGGTAACCATAGTGAAGTGTACAGTTCCGATTATGTGGGAACTATTGTGAAGTGTAGAGCTCTTATTGTGTGTAACCATTGTGAAGTGTACAGTTACGACTGTGTGGTAACTGCTGTGGTGTGCACAGTTCCCATTTTGTGGGAACAATTGTGAAGTGTAGAGCTCTCATTGTGTGTAACCATTGTGACGTGCACAGTTCCCATTGTGTGGTAACCATTGTGAAGTGTAGAGTTACCATTGTGTGGTAACCACTGTGAAGTGTACAGTTCCCATTGTGTGGTAACCATTGTGAGGTGTAGAGTTTCCATTGAGAGGTAACCACTGTGAAGTGTACAGTTACCATTGTGTGGTAACCATTTTTAAGTGTACAATCAGCATCGTGTGTAACCATTGTAAAGTTTACGGTTCTCATTGTGTGGTAACAACTGTAAAGTGTACGGTTTCCATTGTGTGGTAAATGCTGCGAAGTGTAGAGTTCTTATTGTGTGGTATCCATTGCGAAGTGTACAGTTTCCATTGTGTGGTAACCATTGTGAAGTGTAGAGTTTACATTGTGTGTAACCATTGTGAAGTGTACAGTTACCATTGTGTTGTAACCACTGTGAAGTGTACAGTTACCATTGTGTGGGAAGCATTGCGAAGTGTACAGTTCCCATTGTGTGGTATCCATTGCGAAGTGTACAGTTCCCATTCTGTGGTAACCATTGTGAAGTGTACAGTTCCCATTGTGAGGTAACAGTTTAGAAGTGTACAGTTCCCATTGTGTGGTAACCGCTGCAAAGTGTGCAGTTACCATAGTGTGGTAACCATTGTGAAGCGTACAGTTCCCATTGTGTGGGAACCATTGCGAAGTGCACAGTTCTCATTCTGTGGTGACCATTGCGAAGGGTAAAGTTGCGATTGTGTGGTAATCATAGTGAAGTGTACAGTTACCATTGTGTGGTCAACGTTGTGAAGTGTACAGTTCCCATTGTGTGGTAACATTATGAAGGGTACAGTTACCATTGTGTGCTAACCATTGAGAAGTGTAAAGTTTCCATTGTGTTGTAACACCTGTGAAGCGTGCAGTTCCCATTGTGCGATAACCATTGCGAAGTGGACAGTTCCCATTGTGTGGTGACCATTTTGAAATGCACAGTTACTATTGTGTGGTAACCATTGTGACGTGTAAAGTTCTCATTGTGTGGTAACCACTGCATAGTGTACACGTACAATTGTGTCATAACCATTATGAAGTGTACAGTTCCCATTGTGTGGTAACCAATGAGAAGTGTAAAGTTCCCATTGTGTGGTGACCATTTTGAAGTGTACAGTTACCATTGTGTGGTAACCATTGTGAAGTGTACAATTCCCATTGTGTGGTAGTAACCGTTGTAAAGTGTACAGTTACCATTGAGTTGGAACCATTGTGAAGTGTACAGTTCCCATTGTGTGGTAACCATGATGAAGTGTACAGTTATCATTGTATGGGAACCATTGTGAAGGGTACAGTTCCCATTGTGTGGTAACCATTGGAAAGTGTACAGTTCCCATTATGTGTAACCATTGTGAAGTGTTCAGTTTTTATTGTGTGGTAACCATTGTGAAGTGTAGAGTTACCATTGTGTGGTAAAGACTCCGAAGTGTACAGTTTCCGTTGTATGGTTACCATTGTAGAGTGTACAGTTACCATTGTGTGGTAACCACTGTGAAGAGTGCAGTTACCATTGTGTGGTAACCATTGTGAAGTGTACAGTTATTATTGTGTGGTAACCATTGTGAAGGGTACAGTTACCATTGTGTGGTAACCATTGTCAATTTTAGAGTTTCCATTTTTAGTAACCATTGTCAAGTGTACAGTTACCATCGTCAAGTAACCATTGTGATGTGTACAGTTCCCATTGTGTGGTAAGCATTGTGAAGTGTACATTTACCATTTTGTGGAAACCATTGTAAAGTGTACAGTTCCCATTGCGTGGTAACCATTGTGAAGTGTACAGTTATTATTGTTTGGAAACCATTGTAAGGTTTACAGTTCCGATTGTGTGGTAACGATGGTGAAGTGTACAGTTTCCATTGTGTGTAAGCATTGTGAAGCGTACAATTTTTATTGTGTGGTAACTATTGTGACGTGTACAGTTCCCATTGTGTGGTAACCGCTGTGAAGTGTACAGTTCCCATTGTGTGGTAACCGCTGTGAAGTGTAGAGTTCCAACTGTGTGGTAACCATTGTGAAGTGTACCATTCCCATTGTGTGGTAACCATCGTCAAGTGTACAGTTCCCATGATGTGGTAAAAATTGTGAATTGTACATTTCCCATTGTGTGGTAACAATTGTGAAGTGTACAGTTCCATTTGTGTGTAATCATTGTGAAGTGTACAGTTCCTGTTTTGTGGTAACCATTCTGAAGTGTGCAGTTTCGTTTTCGGGGTGACCGCGGAGAAATGTAGATTTACCATTGTGTGTAACCATTGTGAAGTGTACAGTTCCCATTGTGTTTAACCATAGTGAAGTGTCCAGATTTCATTGTGTTGTAACCATTCTGAAGTGTAGAGCTCCCCTTGTGTGTAACCATTGTGATGTGTACAGTCACCATTGTGTGGTACCCATTGTAAAGTGTACAGTTCCCATAGTGTGTAACCATTGTGAAAAGTAAAGTTACCATTGTGTGGTGACCGCTGCAAAGTGTACAGATCCCTTTGTGTGGTAACCATTGTGAAGTGTAGAGTTTCCATTGTGAGCTAACCACTGCAAAGTGTACAGTTTCCATTGTGTGGTAACCGTTGTGAAGTGTACAGTTATCATTGTGTTTTAACCATTGTGAAGTGTACAGTTTCCTTTGTTTGTAACCATTGTGAAGTGTAAAGTTCCAATTGTGTGGTAACCATCGTGAAGTGCACTTTTGCCATTGTCCGTAACCATTGTAAACTGTACATTTACCATTGTGTGGGAACCATTGTGAAGTGTAAAGTTTCCATTGTGTCATAAGCATTGTGAAGTGTAAAGTTCCCATTGTGTGGTAACCATTGTGAAGCCTACAGTTCTCATAGTGTGTAACCATTGTGAAGTGTACAGTTTTCATTGTGTGGTAACTATTGTGAAGGGTACAGTTTCCATTGTCTGATAACCATTGTGAAGTGTACAGTTATTACTGTGTGGTAACCATTGTGAAATGCCCAGTTTCTATGGTGTGGTAACTGCTGTAAAGTGTACAGTTCCCACCGTGTGGTAACCATAGTGAAGTGTACAGTTCCGATTATGTGGGAACTATTGTGAAGTGTAGAGCTCTTATTGTGTGTAACCATTGTGAAGTGTACAGTTACGACTGTGTGGTAACTGCTGTGGTGTGCACAGTTCCCATTATGTGGGAACAATTGTGAAGTGTAGAGCTCTCATTGTGTGTAACCATTGTGACGTGCACAGTTCCCATTGTGTGGTAACCATTGTGAAGTGTAGAGTT
Source organism: Callithrix jacchus (assembly GCF_049354715.1). Classification (NCBI taxonomy): domain Eukaryota; kingdom Metazoa; phylum Chordata; class Mammalia; order Primates; family Cebidae; genus Callithrix; species Callithrix jacchus. The sequence goes on from NC_133525.1 coordinate 15,525,014, forward strand.
ACCATTGTGTGGTAACCACTGTGAAGTGTACAGTTCCCATTGTGTGGTAACCATTGTGAGGTGTAGAGTTTCCATTGAGAGGTAACCACTGTGAAGTGTACAGTTACCATTGTGTGGTAACCATTTTTAAGTGTACAATCAGCATCGTGTGTAACCATTGTAAAGTTTACGGTTCTCATTGTGTGGTAACAACTGTAAAGTGTACGGTTTCCATTGTGTGGTAAATGCTGCGAAGTGTAGAGTTCTTATTGTGTGGTATCCATTGCGAAGTGTACAGTTTCCATTGTGTGGTAACCATTGTGAAGTGTAGAGTTTACATTGTGTGTAACCATTGTGAAGTGTACAGTTACCATTGTGTTGTAACCACTGTGAAGTGTACAGTTACCATTGTGTGGGAAGCATTGCGAAGTGTACAGTTCCCATTGTGTGGTATCCATTGCGAAGTGTACAGTTCCCATTCTGTGGTAACCATTGTGAAGTGTACAGTTCCCATTGTGAGGTAACAGTTTAGAAGTGTACAGTTCCCATTGTGTGGTAACCGCTGCAAAGTGTGCAGTTACCATAGTGTGGTAACCATTGTGAAGCGTACAGTTCCCATTGTGTGGGAACCATTGCGAAGTGCACAGTTCTCATTCTGTGGTGACCATTGCGAAGGGTAAAGTTGCGATTGTGTGGTAATCATAGTGAAGTGTACAGTTACCATTGTGTGGTCAACGTTGTGAAGTGTACAGTTCCCATTGTGTGGTAACATTATGAAGGGTACAGTTACCATTGTGTGCTAACCATTGAGAAGTGTAAAGTTTCCATTGTGTTGTAACACCTGTGAAGTGTGCAGTTCCCATTGTGCGATAACCATTGCGAAGTGGACAGTTCCCATTGTGTGGTGACCATTTTGAAATGCACAGTTACTATTGTGTGGTAACCATTGTGACGTGTAAAGTTCTCATTGTGTGGTAACCACTGCATAGTGTACACGTACAATTGTGTCATAACCATTATGAAGTGTACAGTTCCCATTGTGTGGTAACCAATGAGAAGTGTAAAGTTCCCATTGTGTGGTGACCATTTTGAAGTGTACAGTTACCATTGTGTGGTAACCATTGTGAAGTGTACAATTCCCATTGTGTGGTAGTAACCGTTGTAAAGTGTACAGTTACCATTGAGTTGGAACCATTGTGAGGTGTACAGTTCCCATTGTGTGGTAACCATGATGAAGTGTACAGTTATCATTGTATGGGAACCATTGTGAAGGGTACAGTTCCCATTGTGTGGTAACCATTGGAAAGTGTACAGTTCCCATTATGTGTAACCATTGTGAAGTGTTCAGTTTTTATTGTGTGGTAACCATTGTGAAGTGTAGAGTTACCATTGTGTGGTAAAGACTCCGAAGTGTACAGTTTCCGTTGTATGGTTACCATTGTAAAGTGTACAGTTACCATTGTGTGGTAACCACTGTGAAGAGTGCAGTTACCATTGTGTGGTAACCATTGTGAAGTGTACAGTTATTATTGTGTGGTAACCATTGTGAAGGGTACAGTTACCATTGTGTGGTAACCATTGTCAATTTTAGAGTTTCCATTTTTAGTAACCATTGTCAAGTGTACAGTTACCATCGTCAAGTAACCATTGTGATGTGTGCAGTTCCCATTGTGTGGTAAGCATTGTGAAGTGTACATTTACCATTTTGTGGAAACCATTGTAAAGTGTACAGTTCCCATTGCGTGGTAACCATTGTGAAGTGTACAGTTATTATTGTTTGGAAACCATTGTAAGGTTTACAGTTCCGATTGTGTGGTAACGATGGTGAAGTGTACAGTTTCCATTGTGTGTAAGCATTGTGAAGCGTACAATTTTTATTGTGTGGTAACTATTGTGAGGTGTACAGTTCCCATTGTGTGGTAACCGCTGTGAAGTGTACAGTTCCCATTGTGTGGTAACCGCTGTGAAGTGTAGAGTTCCAACGGTGTGGTAACCATTGTGAAGTGTACCATTCCCATTGTGTGGTAACCATTGTCAAGTGTACAGTTCCCATGATGTGGTAAAAATTGTGAATTGTACATTTCCCATTGTGTGGTAACAATTGTGAAGTGTACAGTTCCATTTGTGTGTAATCATTGTGAAGTGTACAGTTCCTGTTTTGTGGTAACCACGGTGAAATGTGCAGTTTCGTTTATGGGGTGACCGCTGAGAAATGTAGATTTACCATTGTGTGTAACCATTGTGAAGTGTACAGTTCCCATTGTGTTTAACCATAGTGAAGTGTCCAGATTTTATTGTGTTGTAACCATTCTGAAGTGTAGAGCTCCCCTTGTGTGTAACCATTGTGATGTGTACAGTCACCATTGTGTGGTACCCATTGTAAAGTGTACAGTTCCCATAGTGTGTAACCATTGTGAAAAGTAAAGTTACCATTGTGTGGTGACCGCTGCAAAGTGGACAGATCCCATTGTGTGGTAACCATTGTGAAGTGTAGAGTTTCCATTGTGAGCTAACCACTGCAAAGAGTACAGTTTCCATTGTGTGGTAACCGTTGTGAAGTGTACAGTTATCATTGTGTTTTAACCATTGTGAAGTGTACAGTTTCCTTTGTTTGTAACCATTGTGAAGTGTAAAGTTCCAATTGTGTGGTAACCATCGTGAAGTGCACTTTTGCCATTGTCTGTAACCATTGTAAACTGTACATTTACCATTGTGTGGGAACCATTGTGAAGTGTAAAGTTTCCATTGTGTCATAAGCATTGTGAAGTGTAAAGTTCCCATTGTGTGGTAACCATTGTGAAGCCTACAGTTCTCATAGTGTGTAACCATTGTGAAGTGTACAGTATTCATTGTGTGGTAACTATTGTGAAGGGTACAGTTTCCATTGTCTGATAACCATTGTGAAGTGTACAGTTATTACTGTGTGGTAACCATTGTGAAATGCCCAGTTTCTATGGTGTGGTAACTGCTGTAAAGTGTACAGTTCCCACCGTGTGGTAACCATAGTGAAGTGTACAGTTCCGATTATGTGGGAACTATTGTGAAGTGTAGAGCTCTTATTGTGTGTAAGCATTGTGAAGTGTACAGTTACGACTGTGTGGTAACTGCTGTGGTGTGCACAGTTCCCATTATGTGGGAACAATTGTGAAGTGTAGAGCTCTCATTGTGTGTAACCATTGTGACGTGCACAGTTCCCATTGTGTGGTAACCATTGTGAAGTGTAGAGTTACCATTGTGTGGTAACCACTGTGAAGTGTACAGTTCCCATTGTGTGGTAACCATTGTGAGGTGTAGAGTTTCCATTGAGAGGTAACCACTGTGAAGTGTACAGTTACCATTGTGTGGTAACCATTTTTAAGTGTACAATCAGCATCGTGTGTAACCATTGTAAAGTTTACGGTTCTCATTGTGTGGTAACAACTGTAAAGTGTACGGTTTCCATTGTGTGGTAAATGCTGCGAAGTGTAGAGTTCTTATTGTGTGGTATCCATTGCGAAGTGTACAGTTTCCATTGTGTGGTAACCATTGTGAAGTGTAGAGTTTACATTGTGTGTAACCATTGTGAAGTGTACAGTTACCATTGTGTTGTAACCACTGTGAAGTGTACAGTTACCATTGTGTGGGAAGCATTGCGAAGTGTACAGTTCCCATTGTGTGGTATCCATTGCGAAGTGTACAGTTCCCATTCTGTGGTAACCATTGTGAAGTGTACAGTTCCCATTGTGAGGTAACAGTTTAGAAGTGTACAGTTCCCATTGTGTGGTAACCGCTGCAAAGTGTGCAGTTACCATAGTGTGGTAACCATTGTGAAGCGTACAGTTCCCATTGTGTGGGAACCATTGCGAAGTGCACAGTTCTCATTCTGTGGTGACCATTGCGAAGGGTAAAGTTGCGATTGTGTGGTAATCATAGTGAAGTGTACAGTTACCATTGTGTGGTCAACGTTGTGAAGTGTACAGTTCCCATTGTGTGGTAACATTATGAAGGGTACAGTTACCATTGTGTGCTAACCATTGAGAAGTGTAAAGTTTCCATTGTGTTGTAACACCTGTGAAGTGTGCAGTTCCCATTGTGCGATAACCATTGCGAAGTGGACAGTTCCCATTGTGTGGTGACCATTTTGAAATGCACAGTTACTATTGTGTGGTAACCATTGTGACGTGTAAAGTTCTCATTGTGTGGTAACCACTGCATAGTGTACACGTACAATTGTGTCATAACCATTATGAAGTGTACAGTTCCCATTGTGTGGTAACCAATGAGAAGTGTAAAGTTCCCATTGTGTGGTGACCATTTTGAAGTGTACAGTTACCATTGTGTGGTAACCATTGTGAAGTGTACAATTCCCATTGTGTGGTAGTAACCGTTGTAAAGTGTACAGTTACCATTGAGTTGGAACCATTGTGAGGTGTACAGTTCCCATTGTGTGGTAACCATGATGAAGTGTACAGTTATCATTGTATGGGAACCATTGTGAAGGGTACAGTTCCCATTGTGTGGTAACCATTGGAATGTGTACAGTTCCCATTATGTGTAACCATTGTGAAGTGTTCAGTTTTTATTGTGTGGTAACCATTGTGAAGTGTAGAGTTACCATTGTGTGGTAAAGACTCCGAAGTGTACAGTTTCCGTTGTATGGTTACCATTGTAAAGTGTACAGTTACCATTGTGTGGTAACCACTGTGAAGAGTGCAGTTACCATTGTGTGGTAACCATTGTGAAGTGTACAGTTATTATTGTGTGGTAACCATTGTGAAGGGTACAGTTACCATTGTGTGGTAACCATTGTCAATTTTAGAGTTTCCATTTATAGTAACCATTGTCAAGTGTACAGTTACCATCGTCAAGTAACCATTGTGATGTGTGCAGTTCCCATTGTGTGGTAAGCATTGTGAAGTATACATTTACCATTTTGTGGAAACCATTGTAAAGTGTACAGTTCCCATTGCGTGGTAACCATTGCGAAGTGTACAGTTATTATTGTTAGGAAACCATTGTAAGGTTTACAGTTCCGATTGTGTGGTAACGATGGTGAAGTGTACAGTTTCCATTGTGTGTAAGCATTGTGAAGCTTACAATTTTTATTGTGTGGTAACTATTGTGACGTGTACAGTTCCCATTGTGTGGTAACCGCTGTGAAGTGTACAGTTCCCATTGTGTGGTAACCGCTGTGAAGTGTAGAGTTCCAACGGTGTGGTAACCATTGTGAAGTGTACCATTCCCATTGTGTGGTAACCATTGTCAAGTGTACAGTTCCCATGATGTGGTAAAAATTGTGAATTGTACATTTCCCATTGTGTGGTAACAATTGTGAAGTGTACAGTTCCATTTGTGTGTAATCATTGTGAAGTGTACAGTTCCTGTTTTGTGGTAACCACGGTGAAGTGTGCAGTTTCGTTTTCGGGGTGACCGCTGAGAAATGTAGATTTACCATTGTGTGTAACCATTGTGAAGTGTACAGTTCCCATTGTGTTTAACCATAGTGAAGTGTCCAGATTTCATTGTGTTGTAACCATTCTGAAGTGTAGAGCTCCCCTTGTGTGTAACCATTGTGATGTGTACAGTCACCATTGTGTGGTACCCATTGTAAAGTGTACAGTTCCCATAGTGTGTAACCATTGTGAAAAGTAAAGTTACCATTGTGTGGTGACCGCTGCAAAGTGTACAGATCCCATTGTGTGGTAACCATTGTGAAGTGTAGAGTTTCCATTGTGAGCTAACCACTGCAAAGTGTACAGTTTCCATTGTGTGGTAACCGTTGTGAAGTGTACAGTTATTATGGTGAAGTGTACAGTTTCCTTTGTTTGTAACCATTGTGAAGTGTAAAGTTCCAATTGTGTGGTAACCATCGTGAAGTGCACTTTTCCCATTGTCCGTAACCATTGTAAACTGTACATTTACCATTGTGTGGGAACCATTGTGAAGTGTAAAGTTTCCATTGTGTCATAAGCATTGTGAAGTGTAAAGTTCCCATTGTGTGGTAACCATTGTGAAGCCTACAGTTCTCATAGTGTGTAACCATTGTGAAGTGTACAGTTTTCATTGTGTGGTAACTATTGTGAAGGGTACAGTTTCCATTGTCTGATAACCATTGTGAAGTGTACAGTTATTACTGTGTGGTAACCAATGTGAAATGCCCAGTTTCTATGGTGTGGTAACTGCTGTAAAGTGTAGAGTTCCCACCGTGTGGTAACCATAGTGAAGTGTACAGTTCCGATTATGTGGGAACTATTGTGAAGTGTAGAGCTCTTATTGTGTGTAAGCATTGTGAAGTGTACAGTTACGACTGTGTGGTAACTGCTGTGGTGTGCACAGTTCCCATTATGTGGGAACAATTGTGAAGTGTAGAGCTCTCATTGTGTGTAACCATTGTGACGTGCACAGTTCCCATTGTGTGGTAACCATTGTGAAGTGTAGAGTTACCATTGTGTGGTAACCACTGTGAAGTGTACAGTTCCCATTGTGTGGTAACCATTGTGAGGTGTAGAGTTTCCATTGAGAGGTAACCACTGTGAAGTGTACAGTTACCATTGTGTGGTAACCATTTTTAAGTGTACAATCAGCATCGTGTGTAACCATTGTAAAGTTTACGGTTCTCATTGTGTGGTAACAACTGTAAAGTGTACGGTTTCCATTGTGTGGTAAATGCTGCGAAGTGTAGAGTTCTTATTGTGTGGTATCCATTGCGAAGTGTACAGTTTCCATTGTGTGGTAACCATTGTGAAGTGTAGAGTTTACATTGTGTGTAACCATTGTGAAGTGTACAGTTACCATTGTGTTGTAACCACTGTGAAGTGTACAGTTACCATTGTGTGGGAAGCATTGCGAAGTGTACAGTTCCCATTGTGTGGTATCCATTGCGAAGTGTACAGTTCCCATTCTGTGGTAACCATTGTGAAGTGTACAGTTCCCATTGTGAGGTAACAGTTTAGAAGTGTACAGTTCCCATTGTGTGGTAACCGCTGCAAAGTGTGCAGTTACCATAGTGTGGTAACCATTGTGAAGCGTACAGTTCCCATTGTGTGGGAACCATTGCGAAGTGCACAGTTCTCATTCTGTGGTGACCATTGCGAAGGGTAAAGTTGCGATTGTGTGGTAATCATAGTGAAGTGTACAGTTACCATTGTGTGGTCAACGTTGTGAAGTGTACAGTTCCCATTGTGTGGTAACATTATGAAGGGTACAGTTACCATTGTGTGCTAACCATTGAGAAGTGTAAAGTTTCCATTGTGTTGTAACACCTGTGAAGCGTGCAGTTCCCATTGTGCGATAACCATTGCGAAGTGGACAGTTCCCATTGTGTGGTGACCATTTTGAAATGCACAGTTACTATTGTGTGGTAACCATTGTGACGTGTAAAGTTCTCATTGTGTGGTAACCACTGCATAGTGTACACGTACAATTGTGTCATAACCATTATGAAGTGTACAGTTCCCATTGTGTGGTAACCAATGAGAAGTGTAAAGTTCCCATTGTGTGGTGACCATTTTGAAGTGTACAGTTACCATTGTGTGGTAACCATTGTGAAGTGTACAATTCCCATTGTGTGGTAGTAACCGTTGTAAAGTGTACAGTTACCATTGAGTTGGAACCATTGTGAAGTGTACAGTTCCCATTGTGTGGTAACCATGATGAAGTGTACAGTTATCATTGTATGGGAACCATTGTGAAGGGTACAGTTCCCATTGTGTGGTAACCATTGGAAAGTGTACAGTTCCCATTATGTGTAACCATTGTGAAGTGTTCAGTTTTTATTGTGTGGTAACCATTGTGAAGTGTAGAGTTACCATTGTGTGGTAAAGACTCCGAAGTGTACAGTTTCCGTTGTATGGTTACCATTGTAGAGTGTACAGTTACCATTGTGTGGTAACCACTGTGAAGAGTGCAGTTACCATTGTGTGGTAACCATTGTGAAGTGTACAGTTATTATTGTGTGGTAACCATTGTGAAGGGTACAGTTACCATTGTGTGGTAACCATTGTCAATTTTAGAGTTTCCATTTTTAGTAACCATTGTCAAGTGTACAGTTACCATCGTCAAGTAACCATTGTGATGTGTACAGTTCCCATTGTGTGGTAAGCATTGTGAAGTGTACATTTACCATTTTGTGGAAACCATTGTAAAGTGTACAGTTCCCATTGCGTGGTAACCATTGTGAAGTGTACAGTTATTATTGTTTGGAAACCATTGTAAGGTTTACAGTTCCGATTGTGTGGTAACGATGGTGAAGTGTACAGTTTCCATTGTGTGTAAGCATTGTGAAGCGTACAGTTTTTATTGTGTGGTAACTATTGTGACGTGTACAGTTACCATTGTGTGGTAACCGCTGTGAAGTGTACAGTTCCCATTGTGTGGTAACCGCTGTGAAGTGTAGAGTTCCAACTGTGTGGTAACCATTGTGAAGTGTACCATTCCCATTGTGTGGTAACCATTGTCAAGTGTACAGTTCCCATGATGTGGTAAAAATTGTGAATTGTACATTTCCCATTGTGTGGTAACAATTGTGAAGTGTACAGTTCCATTTGTGTGTAATCATTGTGAAGTGTACAGTTCCTGTTTTGTGGTAACCATTCTGAAGTGTGCAGTTTCGTTTTCGGGGTGACCGCGGAGAAATGTAGATTTACCATTGTGTGTAACCATTGTGAAGTGTACAGTTCCCATTGTGTTTAACCATAGTGAAGTGTCCAGATTTCATTGTGTTGTAACCATTCTGAAGTGTAGAGCTCCCCTTGTGTGTAACCATTGTGATGTGTACAGTCACCATTGTGTGGTACCCATTGTAAAGTGTACAGTTCCCATAGTGTGTAACCATTGTGAAAAGTAAAGTTACCATTGTGTGGTGACCGCTGCAAAGTGTACAGATCCCTTTGTGTGGTAACCATTGTGAAGTGTAGAGTTTCCATTGTGAGCTAACCACTGCAAAGTGTACAGTTTCCATTGTGTGGTAACCGTTGTGAAGTGTACAGTTATCATTGTGTTTTAACCATTGTGAAGTGTACAGTTTCCTTTGTTTGTAACCATTGTGAAGTGTAAAGTTCCAATTGTGTGGTAACCATCGTGAAGTGCACTTTTCCCATTGTCCGTAACCATTGTAAACTGTACATTTACCATTGTGTGGGAACCATTGTGAAGTGTAAAGTTTCCATTGTGTCATAAGCATTGTGAAGTGTAAAGTTCCCATTGTGTGGTAACCATTGTGAAGCCTACAGTTCTCATAGTGTGTAACCATTGTGAAGTGTACAGTTTCATTGTGTGGTAACTATTGTGAAGGGTACAGTTTCCATTGTCTGATAACCATTGTGAAGTGTACAGTTATTACTGTGTGGTAACCATTGTGAAATGCCCAGTTTCTATGGTGTGATAACTGCTGTAAAGTGTACAGTTCCCACCGTGTGGTAACCATAGTGAAGTGTACAGTTCCGATTATGTGGGAACTATTGTGAAGTGTAGAGCTCTTATTGTGTGTAACCATTGTGAAGTGTACAGTTACGACTGTGTGGTAACTGCTGTGGTGTGCACAGTTCCCATTATGTGGGAACAATTGTGAAGTGTAGAGCTCTCATTGTGTGTAACCATTGTGACGTGCACAGTTCCCATTGTGTGGTAACCATTGTGAAGTGTAGAGTTACCATTGTGTGGTAACCACTGTGAAGTGTACAGTTCCCATTGTGTGGTAACCATTGTGAGGTGTAGAGTTTCCATTGAGAGGTAACCACTGTGAAGTGTACAGTTACCATTGTGTGGTAACCATTTTTAAGTGTACAATCAGCATCGTGTGTAACCATTGTAAAGTTTACGGTTCTCATTGTGTGGTAACAACTGTAAAGTGTACGGTTTCCATTGTGTGGTAAATGCTGCGAAGTGTAGAGTTCTTATTGTGTGGTATCCATTGCGAAGTGTACAGTTTCCATTGTGTGGTAACCATTGTGAAGTGTAGAGTTTACATTGTGTGTAACCATTGTGAAGTGTACAGTTACCATTGTGTTGTAACCACTGTGAAGTGTACAGTTACCATTGTGTGGGAAGCATTGCGAAGTGTACAGTTCCCATTGTGTGGTATCCATTGCGAAGTGTACAGTTCCCATTCTGTGGTAACCATTGTGAAGTGTACAGTTCCCATTGTGAGGTAACAGTTTAGAAGTGTACAGTTCCCATTGTGTGGTAACCGCTGCAAAGTGTGCAGTTACCATAGTGTGGTAACCATTGTGAAGCGTACAGTTCCCATTGTGTGGGAACCATTGCGAAGTGCACAGTTCTCATTCTGTGGTGACCATTGCGAAGGGTAAAGTTGCGATTGTGTGGTAATCATAGTGAAGTGTACAGTTACCATTGTGTGGTCAACGTTGTGAAGTGTACAGTTCCCATTGTGTGGTAACATTATGAAGGGTACAGTTACCATTGTGTGCTAACCATTGAGAAGTGTAAAGTTTCCATTGTGTTGTAACACCTGTGAAGCGTGCAGTTCCCATTGTGCGATAACCATTGCGAAGTGGACAGTTCCCATTGTGTGGTGACCATTTTGAAATGCACAGTTACTATTGTGTGGTAACCATTGTGACGTGTAAAGTTCTCATTGTGTGGTAACCACTGCATAGTGTACACGTACAATTGTGTCATAACCATTATGAAGTGTACAGTTCCCATTGTGTGGTAACCAATGAGAAGTGTAAAGTTCCCATTGTGTGGTGACCATTTTGAAGTGTACAGTTACCATTGTGTGGTAACCATTGTGAAGTGTACAATTCCCATTGTGTGGTAGTAACCGTTGTAAAGTGTACAGTTACCATTGAGTTGGAACCATTGTGAAGTGTACAGTTCCCATTGTGTGGTAACCATGATGAAGTGTACAGTTATCATTGTATGGGAACCATTGTGAAGGGTACAGTTCCCATTGTGTGGTAACCATTGGAAAGTGTACAGTTCCCATTATGTGTAACCATTGTGAAGTGTTCAGTTTTTATTGTGTGGTAACCATTGTGAAGTGTAGAGTTACCATTGTGTGGTAAAGACTCCGAAGTGTACAGTTTCCGTTGTATGGTTACCATTGTAGAGTGTACAGTTACCATTGTGTGGTAACCACTGTGAAGAGTGCAGTTACCATTGTGTGGTAACCATTGTGAAGTGTACAGTTATTATTGTGTGGTAACCATTGTGAAGGGTACAGTTACCATTGTGTGGTAACCATTGTCAATTTTAGAGTTTCCATTTTTAGTAACCATTGTCAAGTGTACAGTTACCATCGTCAAGTAACCATTGTGATGTGTACAGTTCCCATTGTGTGGTAAGCATTGTGAAGTGTACATTTACCATTTTGTGGAAACCATTGTAAAGTGTACAGTTCCCATTGCGTGGTAACCATTGTGAAGTGTACAGTTATTATTGTTTGGAAACCATTGTAAGGTTTACAGTTCCGATTGTGTGGTAACGATGGTGAAGTGTACAGTTTCCATTGTGTGTAAGCATTGTGAAGCGTACAATTTTTATTGTGTGGTAACTATTGTGACGTGTACAGTTCCCATTGTGTGGTAACCGCTGTGAAGTGTACAGTTCCCATTGTGTGGTAACCGCTGTGAAGTGTAGAGTTCCAACGGTGTGGTAACCATTGTGAAGTGTACCATTCCCATTGTGTGGTAACCATCGTCAAGTGTACAGTTCCCATGATGTGGTAAAAATTGTGAATTGTACATTTCCCATTGTGTGGTAACAATTGTGAAGTGTACAGTTCCATTTGTGTGTAATCATTGTGAAGTGTACAGTTCCTGTTTTGTGGTAACCATTCTGAAGTGTGCAGTTTCGTTTTCGGGGTGACCGCGGAGAAATGTAGATTTACCATTGTGTGTAACCATTGTGAAGTGTACAGTTCCCATTGTGTTTAACCATAGTGAAGTGTCCAGATTTCATTGTGTTGTAACCATTCTGAAGTGTAGAGCTCCCCTTGTGTGTAACCATTGTGATGTGTACAGTCACCATTGTGTGGTACCCATTGTAAAGTGTACAGTTCCCATAGTGTGTAACCATTGTGAAAAGTAAAGTTACCATTGTGTGGTGACCGCTGCAAAGTGTACAGATCCCTTTGTGTGGTAACCATTGTGAAGTGTAGAGTTTCCATTGTGAGCTAACCACTGCAAAGTGTACAGTTTCCATTGTGTGGTAACCGTTGTGAAGTGTACAGTTATCATTGTGTTTTAACCATTGTGAAGTGTACAGTTTCCTTTGTTTGTAACCATTGTGAAGTGTAAAGTTCCAATTGTGTGGTAACCATCGTGAAGTGCACTTTTGCCATTGTCCGTAACCATTGTAAACTGTACATTTACCATTGTGTGGGAACCATTGTGAAGTGTAAAGTTTCCATTGTGTCATAAGCATTGTGAAGTGTAAAGTTCCCATTGTGTGGTAACCATTGTGAAGCCTACAGTTCTCATAGTGTGTAACCATTGTGAAGTGTACAGTTTTCATTGTGTGGTAACTATTGTGAAGGGTACAGTTTCCATTGTCTGATAACCATTGTGAAGTGTACAGTTATTACTGTGTGGTAACCATTGTGAAATGCCCAGTTTCTATGGTGTGGTAACTGCTGTAAAGTGTACAGTTCCCACCGTGTGGTAACCATAGTGAAGTGTACAGTTCCGATTATGTGGGAACTATTGTGAAGTGTAGAGCTCTTATTGTGTGTAAGCATTGTGAAGTGTACAGTTACGACTGTGTGGTAACTGCTGTGGTGTGCACAGTTCCCATTATGTGGGAACAATTGTGAAGTGTAGAGCTCTCATTGTGTGTAACCATTGTGACGTGCACAGTTCCCATTGTGTGGTAACCATTGTGAAGTGTAGAGTTACCATTGTGTGGTAACCACTGTGAAGTGTACAGTTCCCATTGTGTGGTAACCATTGTGAGGTGTAGAGTTTCCATTGAGAGGTAACCACTGTGAAGTGTACAGTTACCATTGTGTGGTAACCATTTTTAAGTGTACAATCAGCATCGTGTGTAACCATTGTAAAGTTTACGGTTCTCATTGTGTGGTAACAACTGTAAAGTGTACGGTTTCCATTGTGTGGTAAATGCTGCGAAGTGTAGAGTTCTTATTGTGTGGTATCCATTGCGAAGTGTACAGTTTCCATTGTGTGGTAACCATTGTGAAGTGTAGAGTTTACATTGTGTGTAACCATTGTGAAGTGTACAGTTACCATTGTGTTGTAACCACTGTGAAGTGTACAGTTACCATTGTGTGGGAAGCATTGCGAAGTGTACAGTTCCCATTGTGTGGTATCCATTGCGAAGTGTACAGTTCCCATTCTGTGGTAACCATTGTGAAGTGTACAGTTCCCATTGTGAGGTAACAGTTTAGAAGTGTACAGTTCCCATTGTGTGGTAACCGCTGCAAAGTGTGCAGTTACCATAGTGTGGTAACCATTGTGAAGCGTACAGTTCCCATTGTGTGGGAACCATTGCGAAGTGCACAGTTCTCATTCTGTGGTGACCATTGCGAAGGGTAAAGTTGCGATTGTGTGGTAATCATAGTGAAGTGTACAGTTACCATTGTGTGGTCAACGTTGTGAAGTGTACAGTTCCCATTGTGTGGTAACATTATGAAGGGTACAGTTACCATTGTGTGCTAACCATTGAGAAGTGTAAAGTTTCCATTGTGTTGTAACACCTGTGAAGTGTGCAGTTCCCATTGTGCGATAACCATTGCGAAGTGGACAGTTCCCATTGTGTGGTGACCATTTTGAAATGCACAGTTACTATTGTGTGGTAACCATTGTGACGTGTAAAGTTCTCATTGTGTGGTAACCACTGCATAGTGTACACGTACAATTGTGTCATAACCATTATGAAGTGTACAGTTCCCATTGTGTGGTAACCAATGAGAAGTGTAAAGTTCCCATTGTGTGGTGACCATTTTGAAGTGTACAGTTACCATTGTGTGGTAACCATTGTGAAGTGTACAATTCCCATTGTGTGGTAGTAACCGTTGTAAAGTGTACAGTTACCATTGAGTTGGAACCATTGTGAGGTGTACAGTTCCCATTGTGTGGTAACCATGATGAAGTGTACAGTTATCATTGTATGGGAACCATTGTGAAGGGTACAGTTCCCATTGTGTGGTAACCATTGGAAAGTGTACAGTTCCCATTATGTGTAACCATTGTGAAGTGTTCAGTTTTTATTGTGTGGTAACCATTGTGAAGTGTAGAGTTACCATTGTGTGGTAAAGACTCCGAAGTGTACAGTTTCCGTTGTATGGTTACCATTGTAAAGTGTACAGTTACCATTGTGTGGTAACCACTGTGAAGAGTGCAGTTACCATTGTGTGGTAACCATTGTGAAGTGTACAGTTATTATTGTGTGGTAACCATTGTGAAGGGTACAGTTACCATTGTGTGGTAACCATTGTCAATTTTAGAGTTTCCATTTTTAGTAACCATTGTCAAGTGTACAGTTACCATCGTCAAGTAACCATTGTGATGTGTGCAGTTCCCATTGTGTGGTAAGCATTGTGAAGTGTACATTTACCATTTTGTGGAAACCATTGTAAAGTGTACAGTTCCCACTGCGTGGTAACCATTGTGAAGTGTACAGTTATTATTGTTTGGAAACCATTGTAAGGTTTACAGTTCCGATTGTGTGGTAACGATGGTGAAGTGTACAGTTTCCATTGTGTGTAAGCATTGTGAAGCGTACAATTTTTATTGTGTGGTAACTATTGTGACGTGTACAGTTCCCATTGTGTGGTAACCGCTGTGAAGTGTACAGTTCCCATTGTGTGGTAACCGCTGTGAAGTGTAGAGTTCCAACGGTGTGGTAACCATTGTTAAGTGTACCATTCCCATTGTGTGGTAACCATTGTCAAGTGTACAGTTCCCATGATGTGGTAAAAATTGTGAATTGTACATTTCCCATTGTGTGGTAACAATTGTGAAGTGTACAGTTCCATTTGTGTGTAATCATTGTGAAGTGTACAGTTCCTGTTTTGTGGTAACCACGGTGAAGTGTGCAGTTTCGTTTTTGGGGTGACCGCTGAGAAATGTAGATTTACCATTGTGTGTAACCATTGTGAAGTGTACAGTTCCCATTGTGTTTAACCATAGTGAAGTGTCCAGATTTCATTGTGTTGTAACCATT
Organism: Callithrix jacchus; assembly: GCF_049354715.1. Classification (NCBI taxonomy): domain Eukaryota; kingdom Metazoa; phylum Chordata; class Mammalia; order Primates; family Cebidae; genus Callithrix; species Callithrix jacchus. The sequence continues at coordinate 15,540,116 of NC_133525.1, forward strand.
CTGAAGTGTAGAGCTCCCCTTGTGTGTAACCATTGTGATGTGTACAGTCACCATTGTGTGGTACCCATTGTAAAGTGTACAGTTCCCATAGTGTGTAACCATTGTGAAAAGTAAAGTTACCATTGTGTGGTGACCGCTGCAAAGTGTACAGATCCCATTGTGTGGTAACCATTGTGAAGTGTAGAGTTTCCATTGTGAGCTAACCACTGCAAAGTGTACAGTTTCCATTGTGTGGTAACCGTTGTGAAGTGTACAGTTATCATTGTGTTTTAACCATTGTGAAGTGTACAGTTTCCTTTGTTTGTAACCATTGTGAAGTGTAAAGTTCCAATTGTGTGGTAACCATCGTGAAGTGCACTTTTCCCATTGTCCGTAACCATTGTAAACTGTACATTTACCATTGTGTGGGAACCATTGTGAAGTGTAAAGTTTCCATTGTGTCATAAGCATTGTGAAGTGTAAAGTTCCCATTGTGTGGTAACCATTGTGAAGCCTACAGTTCTCATAGTGTGTAACCATTGTGAAGTGTACAGTTTTCATTGTGTGGTAACTATTGTGAAGGGTACAGTTTCCATTGTCTGATAACCATTGTGAAGTGTACAGTTATTACTGTGTGGTAACCATTGTGAAATGCCCAGTTTCTATGGTGTGGTAACTGCTGTAAAGTGTACAGTTCCCACCGTGTGGTAACCATAGTGAAGTGTACAGTTCCGATTATGTGGGAACTATTGTGAAGTGTAGAGCTCTTATTGTGTGTAAGCATTGTGAAGTGTACACTTACGACTGTGTGGTAACTGCTGTGGTGTGCACAGTTCCCATTATGTGGGAACAATTGTGAAGTGTAGAGCTCTCATTGTGTGTAACCATTGTGACGTGCACAGTTCCCATTGTGTGGTAACCATTGTGAAGTGTAGAGTTACCATTGTGTGGTAACCACTGTGAAGTGTACAGTTCCCATTGTGTGGTAACCATTGTGAGGTGTAGAGTTTCCATTGAGAGGTAACCACTGTGAAGTGTACAGTTACCATTGTGTGGTAACCATTTTTAAGTGTACAATCAGCATCGTGTGTAACCATTGTAAAGTTTACGGTTCTCATTGTGTGGTAACAACTGTAAAGTGTACGGTTTCCATTGTGTGGTAAATGCTGCGAAGTGTAGAGTTCTTATTGTGTGGTATCCATTGCGAAGTGTACAGTTTCCATTGTGTGGTAACCATTGTGAAGTGTAGAGTTTACATTGTGTGTAACCATTGTGAAGTGTACAGTTACCATTGTGTTGTAACCACTGTGAAGTGTACAGTTACCATTGTGTGGGAAGCATTGCGAAGTGTACAGTTCCCATTGTGTGGTATCCATTGCGAAGTGTACAGTTCCCATTCTGTGGTAACCATTGTGAAGTGTACAGTTCCCATTGTGAGGTAACAGTTTAGAAGTGTACAGTTCCCATTGTGTGGTAACCGCTGCAAAGTGTGCAGTTACCATAGTGTGGTAACCATTGTGAAGCGTACAGTTCCCATTGTGTGGGAACCATTGCGAAGTGCACAGTTCTCATTCTGTGGTGACCATTGCGAAGGGTAAAGTTGCGATTGTGTGGTAATCATAGTGAAGTGTACAGTTACCATTGTGTGGTCAACGTTGTGAAGTGTACAGTTCCCATTGTGTGGTAACATTATGAAGGGTACAGTTACCATTGTGTGCTAACCATTGAGAAGTGTAAAGTTTCCATTGTGTTGTAACACGTGTGAAGCGTGCAGTTCCCATTGTGCGATAACCATTGCGAAGTGGACAGTTCCCATTGTGTGGTGACCATTTTGAAATGCACAGTTACTATTGTGTGGTAACCATTGTGACGTGTAAAGTTCTCATTGTGTGGTAACCACTGCATAGTGTACACGTACAATTGTGTCATAACCATTATGAAGTGTACAGTTCCCATTGTGTGGTAACCAATGAGAAGTGTAAAGTTCCCATTGTGTGGTGACCATTTTGAAGTGTACAGTTACCATTGTGTGGTAACCATTGTGAAGTGTACAATTCCCATTGTGTGGTAGTAACCGTTGTAAAGTGTACAGTTACCATTGAGTTGGAACCATTGTGAAGTGTACAGTTCCCATTGTGTGGTAACCATGATGAAGTGTACAGTTATCATTGTATGGGAACCATTGTGAAGGGTACAGTTCCCATTGTGTGGTAACCATTGGAAAGTGTACAGTTCCCATTATGTGTAACCATTGTGAAGTGTTCAGTTTTTATTGTGTGGTAACCATTGTGAAGTGTAGAGTTACCATTGTGTGGTAAAGACTCCGAAGTGTACAGTTTCCGTTGTATGGTTACCATTGTAGAGTGTACAGTTACCATTGTGTGGTAACCACTGTGAAGAGTGCAGTTACCATTGTGTGGTAACCATTGTGAAGTGTACAGTTATTATTGTGTGGTAACCATTGTGAAGGGTACAGTTACCATTGTGTGGTAACCATTGTCAATTTTAGAGTTTCCATTTTTAGTAACCATTGTCAAGTGTACAGTTACCATCGTCAAGTAACCATTGTGATGTGTACAGTTCCCATTGTGTGGTAAGCATTGTGAAGTGTACATTTACCATTTTGTGGAAACCATTGTAAAGTGTACAGTTCCCATTGCGTGGTAACCATTGTGAAGTGTACAGTTATTATTGTTTGGAAACCATTGTAAGGTTTACAGTTCCGATTGTGTGGTAACGATGGTGAAGTGTACAGTTTCCATTGTGTGTAAGCATTGTGAAGCGTACAGTTTTTATTGTGTGGTAACTATTGTGACGTGTACAGTTACCATTGTGTGGTAACCGCTGTGAAGTGTACAGTTCCCATTGTGTGGTAACCGCTGTGAAGTGTAGAGTTCCAACTGTGTGGTAACCATTGTGAAGTGTACCATTCCCATTGTGTGGTAACCATTGTCAAGTGTACAGTTCCCATGATGTGGTAAAAATTGTGAATTGTACATTTCCCATTGTGTGGTAACAATTGTGAAGTGTACAGTTCCATTTGTGTGTAATCATTGTGAAGTGTACAGTTCCTGTTTTGTGGTAACCATTCTGAAGTGTGCAGTTTCGTTTTCGGGGTGACCGCGGAGAAATGTAGATTTACCATTGTGTGTAACCATTGTGAAGTGTACAGTTCCCATTGTGTTTAACCATAGTGAAGTGTCCAGATTTCATTGTGTTGTAACCATTCTGAAGTGTAGAGCTCCCCTTGTGTGTAACCATTGTGATGTGTACAGTCACCATTGTGTGGTACCCATTGTAAAGTGTACAGTTCCCATAGTGTGTAACCATTGTGAAAAGTAAAGTTACCATTGTGTGGTGACCGCTGCAAAGTGTACAGATCCCTTTGTGTGGTAACCATTGTGAAGTGTAGAGTTTCCATTGTGAGCTAACCACTGCAAAGTGTACAGTTTCCATTGTGTGGTAACCGTTGTGAAGTGTACAGTTATCATTGTGTTTTAACCATTGTGAAGTGTACAGTTTCCTTTGTTTGTAACCATTGTGAAGTGTAAAGTTCCAATTGTGTGGTAACCATCGTGAAGTGCACTTTTCCCATTGTCCGTAACCATTGTAAACTGTACATTTACCATTGTGTGGGAACCATTGTGAAGTGTAAAGTTTCCATTGTGTCATAAGCATTGTGAAGTGTAAAGTTCCCATTGTGTGGTAACCATTGTGAAGCCTACAGTTCTCATAGTGTGTAACCATTGTGAAGTGTACAGTTTTCATTGTGTGGTAACTATTGTGAAGGGTACAGTTTCCATTGTCTGATAACCATTGTGAAGTGTACAGTTATTACTGTGTGGTAACCATTGTGAAATGCCCAGTTTCTATGGTGTGATAACTGCTGTAAAGTGTACAGTTCCCACCGTGTGGTAACCATAGTGAAGTGTACAGTTCCGATTATGTGGGAACTATTGTGAAGTGTAGAGCTCTTATTGTGTGTAACCATTGTGAAGTGTACAGTTACGACTGTGTGGTAACTGCTGTGGTGTGCACAGTTCCCATTATGTGGGAACAATTGTGAAGTGTAGAGCTCTCATTGTGTGTAACCATTGTGACGTGCACAGTTCCCATTGTGTGGTAACCATTGTGAAGTGTAGAGTTACCATTGTGTGGTAACCACTGTGAAGTGTACAGTTCCCATTGTGTGGTAACCATTGTGAGGTGTAGAGTTTCCATTGAGAGGTAACCACTGTGAAGTGTACAGTTACCATTGTGTGGTAACCATTTTTAAGTGTACAATCAGCATCGTGTGTAACCATTGTAAAGTTTACGGTTCTCATTGTGTGGTAACAACTGTAAAGTGTACGGTTTCCATTGTGTGGTAAATGCTGCGAAGTGTAGAGTTCTTATTGTGTGGTATCCATTGCGAAGTGTACAGTTTCCATTGTGTGGTAACCATTGTGAAGTGTAGAGTTTACATTGTGTGTAACCATTGTGAAGTGTACAGTTACCATTGTGTTGTAACCACTGTGAAGTGTACAGTTACCATTGTGTGGGAAGCATTGCGAAGTGTACAGTTCCCATTGTGTGGTATCCATTGCGAAGTGTACAGTTCCCATTCTGTGGTAACCATTGTGAAGTGTACAGTTCCCATTGTGAGGTAACAGTTTAGAAGTGTACAGTTCCCATTGTGTGGTAACCGCTGCAAAGTGTGCAGTTACCATAGTGTGGTAACCATTGTGAAGCGTACAGTTCCCATTGTGTGGGAACCATTGCGAAGTGCACAGTTCTCATTCTGTGGTGACCATTGCGAAGGGTAAAGTTGCGATTGTGTGGTAATCATAGTGAAGTGTACAGTTACCATTGTGTGGTCAACGTTGTGAAGTGTACAGTTCCCATTGTGTGGTAACATTATGAAGGGTACAGTTACCATTGTGTGCTAACCATTGAGAAGTGTAAAGTTTCCATTGTGTTGTAACACCTGTGAAGTGTGCAGTTCCCATTGTGCGATAACCATTGCGAAGTGGACAGTTCCCATTGTGTGGTGACCATTTTGAAATGCACAGTTACTATTGTGTGGTAACCATTGTGACGTGTAAAGTTCTCATTGTGTGGTAACCACTGCATAGTGTACACGTACAATTGTGTCATAACCATTATGAAGTGTACAGTTCCCATTGTGTGGTAACCAATGAGAAGTGTAAAGTTCCCATTGTGTGGTGACCATTTTGAAGTGTACAGTTACCATTGTGTGGTAACCATTGTGAAGTGTACAATTCCCATTGTGTGGTAGTAACCGTTGTAAAGTGTACAGTTACCATTGAGTTGGAACCATTGTGAGGTGTACAGTTCCCATTGTGTGGTAACCATGATGAAGTGTACAGTTATCATTGTATGGGAACCATTGTGAAGGGTACAGTTCCCATTGTGTGGTAACCATTGGAAAGTGTACAGTTCCCATTATGTGTAACCATTGTGAAGTGTTCAGTTTTTATTGTGTGGTAACCATTGTGAAGTGTAGAGTTACCATTGTGTGGTAAAGACTCCGAAGTGTACAGTTTCCGTTGTATGGTTACCATTGTAGAGTGTACAGATACCATTGTGTGGTAACCACTGAGAAGAGTGCAGTTATTATTGTGTGGTAACCATTGTGAAGGGTACAGTTACCATTGTGTGGTAACCATTGTCAATTTTAGAGTTTCCATTTTTAGTAACCATTGTCAAGTGTAGAGTTACCATCGTCAAGTAACCATTGTGATGTGTGCAGTTCCCATTGTGTGGTAAGCATTGTGAAGTGTACATTTACCATTTTGTGGAAACCATTGTAAAGTGTACAGTTCCCATTGCGTGGTAACCATTGTGAAGTGTACAGTTATTATTGTTTGGAAACCATTGTAAGGTTTACAGTTCCGATTGTGTGGTAACGATGGTGAAGTGTACAGTTTCCATTGTGTGTAAGCATTGTGAAGGGTACAGTTTATATTGTGTGGTAACTATTGTGACGTGTACAGTTCCCATTGTGTGGTAACCGCTGTGAAGTGTACAGTTCCCATTGTGTGGTAACCGCTGTGAAGTGTAGAGTTCCAACGGTGTGGTAACCATTGTGAAGTGTACCATTCCCATTGTGTGGTAACCATTGTCAAGTGTACAGTTCCCATGATGTGGTAAAAATTGTGAATTGTACATTTCCCATTGTGTGGTAACAATTGTGAAGTGTACAGTTCCATTTGTGTGTAATCATTGTGAAGTGTACAGTTCCTGTTTTGTGGTAACCATTCTGACGTGTGCAGTTTCGTTTTCGGGGTGACCGCGGAGAAATGTAGATTTACCATTGTGTGTAACCATTGTGAAGTGTACAGTTCCCATTGTGTTTAACCATAGTGAAGTGTACAGATTTCATTGTGTTGTAACCATTCTGAAGTGTAGAGCTCCCCTTGTGTGTAACCATTGTGATGTGTACAGTCACCATTGTGTGGTACCCATTGTAAAGTGTACAGTTCCCATAGTGTGTAACCATTGTGAAAAGTAAAGTTACCATTGTGTGGTGACCGCTGCAAAGTGTACAGATCCCTTTGTGTGGTAACCATTGTGAAGTGTAGAGTTTCCATTGTGAGCTAACCACTGCAAAGTGTACAGTTTCCATTGTGTGGTAACCGTTGTGAAGTGTACAGTTATCATTGTGTTTTAACCATTGTGAAGTGTACAGTTTCCTTTGTTTGTAACCATTGTGAAGTGTAAAGTTCCAATTGTGTGGTAACCATCGTGAAGTGCACTTTTCCCATTGTCCGTAACCATTGTAAACTGTACATTTACCATTGTGTGGGAACCATTGTGAAGTGTAAAGTTTCAATTGTGTCATAAGCATTGTGAAGTGTAAAGTTCCCATTGTGTGGTAACCATTGTGAAGCCTACAGTTCTCATAGTGTGTAACCATTGTGAAGTGTACAGTTTTCATTGTGTGGTAACTATTGTGAAGGGTACAGTTTCCATTGTCTGATAACCATTGTGAAGTGTACAGTTATTACTGTGTGGTAACCATTGTGAAATGCCCAGTTTCTATGGTGTGGTAACTGCTGTAAAGTGTACAGTTCCCACCGTGTGGTAACCATAGTGAAGTGTACAGTTCCGATTATGTGGGAACTATTGTGAAGTGTAGAGCTCTTATTGTGTGTAAGCATTGTGAAGTGTACAGTTACGACTGTGTGGTAACTGCTGTGGTGTGCACAGTTCCCATTATGTGGGAACAATTGTGAAGTGTAGAGCTCTCATTGTGTGTAACCATTGTGACGTGCACAGTTCCCATTGTGTGGTAACCATTGTGAAGTGTAGAGTTACCATTGTGTGGTAACCACTGTGAAGTGTACAGTTCTCATTGTGTGGTAACCATTGTGAGGTGTAGAGTTTCCATTGAGAGGTAACCACTGTGAAGTGTACAGTTACCATTGTGTGGTAACCATTTTTAAGTGTACAATCAGCATCGTGTGTAACCATTGTAAAGTTTACGGTTCTCATTGTGTGGTAACAACTGTAAAGTGTACGGTTTCCATTGTGTGGTAAATGCTGCGAAGTGTAGAGTTCTTATTGTGTGGTATCCATTGCGAAGTGTACAGTTTCCATTGTGTGGTAACCATTGTGAAGTGTAGAGTTTACATTGTGTGTAACCATTGTGAAGTGTACAGTTACCATTGTGTTGTAACCACTGTGAAGTGTACAGTTACCATTGTGTGGGAAGCATTGCGAAGTGTACAGTTCCCATTGTGTGGTATCCATTGCGAAGTGTACAGTTCCCATTCTGTGGTAACCATTGTGAAGTGTACAGTTCCCATTGTGAGGTAACAGTTTAGAAGTGTACAGTTCCCATTGTGTGGTAACCGCTGCAAAGTGTGCAGTTACCATAGTGTGGTAACCATTGTGAAGCGTACAGTTCCCATTGTGTGGGAACCATTGCGAAGTGCACAGTTCTCATTCTGTGGTGACCATTGCGAAGGGTAAAGTTGCGATTGTGTGGTAATCATAGTGAAGTGTACAGTTACCATTGTGTGGTCAACGTTGTGAAGTGTACAGTTCCCATTGTGTGGTAACATTATGAAGGGTACAGTTACCATTGTGTGCTAACCATTGAGAAGTGTAAAGTTTCCATTGTGTTGTAACACCTGTGAAGTGTGCAGTTCCCATTGTGCGATAACCATTGCGAAGTGGACAGTTCCCATTGTGTGGTGACCATTTTGAAATGCACAGTTACTATTGTGTGGTAACCATTGTGACGTGTAAAGTTCTCATTGTGTGGTAACCACTGCATAGTGTACACGTACAATTGTGTCATAACCATTATGAAGTGTACAGTTCCCATTGTGTGGTAACCAATGAGAAGTGTAAAGTTCCCATTGTGTGGTGACCATTTTGAAGTGTACAGTTACCATTGTGTGGTAACCATTGTGAAGTGTACAATTCCCATTGTGTGGTAGTAACCGTTGTAAAGTGTACAGTTACCATTGAGTTGGAACCATTGTGAGGTGTACAGTTCCCATTGTGTGGTAACCATGATGAAGTGTACAGTTATCATTGTATGGGAACCATTGTGAAGGGTACAGTTCCCATTGTGTGGTAACCATTGGAAAGTGTACAGTTCCCATTATGTGTAACCATTGTGAAGTGTTCAGTTTTTATTGTGTGGTAACCATTGTGAAGTGTAGAGTTACCATTGTGTGGTAAAGACTCCGAAGTGTACAGTTTCCGTTGTATGGTTACCATTGTAGAGTGTACAGTTACCATTGTGTGGTAACCACTGTGAAGAGTGCAGTTACCATTGTGTGGTAACCATTGTGAAGTGTACAGTTATTATTGTGTGGTAACCATTGTGAAGGGTACAGTTACCATTGTGTGGTAACCATTGTCAATTTTAGAGTTTCCAATTTTAGTAACCATTGTCAAGTGTACAGTTACCATCGTCAAGTAACCATTGTGATGTGTACAGTTCCCATTGTGTGGTAAGCATTGTGAAGTGTACATTTACCATTTTGTGGAAACCATTGTAAAGTGTACAGTTCCCATTGCGTGGTAACCATTGTGAAGTGTACAGTTATTATTGTTTGGAAACCATTGTAAGGTTTACAGTTCCGATTGTGTGGTAACGATGGTGAAGTGTACAGTTTCCATTGTGTGTAAGCATTGTGAAGCGTACAGTTTTTATTGTGTGGTAACTATTGTGACGTGTACAGTTCCCATTGTGTGGTAACCGCTGTGAAGTGTACAGTTCCCATTGTGTGGTAACCGCTGTGAAGTGTAGAGTTCCAACGGTGTGGTAACCATTGTGAAGTGTACCATTCCCATTGTGTGGTAACCATTGTCAAGTGTACAGTTCCCATGATGTGGGAAATATTGTGAATTGTACATTTCCCATTGTGTGGTAACAATTGTGAAGTGTACAGTTCCATTTGTGTGTAATCATTGTGAAGTGTACAGTTCCTGTTTTGTGGTAACCATTCTGAAGTGTGCAGTTTCGTTTTCGGGGTGACCGCGGAGAAATGTAGATTTACCATTGTGTGTAACCATTGTGAAGTGTACAGTTCCCATTGTGTTTAACCATAGTGAAGTGTACAGATTTCATTGTGTTGTAACCATTCTGAAGTGTAGAGCTCCCCTTGTGTGTAACCATTGTGATGTGTACAGTCACCATTGTGTGGTACCCATTGTAAAGTGTACAGTTCGCATAGTGTGTAACCATTGTGAAAAGTAAAGTTACCATTGTGTGGTGACCGCTGCAAAGTGTACAGATCCCTTTGTGTGGTAACCATTGTGAAGTGTAGAGTTTCCATTGTGAGCTAACCACTGCAAAGTGTACAGTTTCCATTGTGTGGTAACCGTTGTGAAGTGTACAGTTATCATTGTGTTTTAACCATTGTGAAGTGTACAGTTTCCTTTGTTTGTAACCATTGTGAAGTGTAAAGTTCCAATTGTGTGGTAACCATCGTGAAGTGCACTTTTCCCATTGTCCGTAACCATTGTAAACTGTACATTTACCATTGTGTGGGAACCATTGTGAAGTGTAAAGTTTCCATTGTGTCATAAGCATTGTGAAGTGTAAAGTTCCCATTGTGTGGTAACCATTGTGAAGCCTACAGTTCTCATAGTGTGTAACCATTGTGAAGTGTACAGTTTTCATTGTGTGGTAACTATTGTGAAGGGTACAGTTTCCATTGTCTGATAACCATTGTGAAGTGTACAGTTATTACTGTGTGGTAACCATTGTGAAATGCCCAGTTTCTATGGTGTGGTAACTGCTGTAAAGTGTACAGTTCCCACCGTGTGGTAACCATAGTGAAGTGTACAGTTCCGATTATGTGGGAACTATTGTGAAGTGTAGAGCTCTTATTGTGTGTAACCATTGTGAAGTGTACACTTACGACTGTGTGGTAACTGCTGTGGTGTGCACAGTTCCCATTATGTGGGAACAATTGTGAAGTGTAGAGCTCTCATTGTGTGTAACCATTGTGACGTGCACAGTTCCCATTGTGTGGTAACCATTGTGAAGTGTAGAGTTACCATTGTGTGGTAACCACTGTGAAGTGTACAGTTCCCATTGTGTGGTAACCATTGTGAGGTGTAGAGTTTCCATTGAGAGGTAACCACTGTGAAGTGTACAGTTACCATTGTGTGGTAACCATTTTTAAGTGTACAATCAGCATCGTGTGTAACCATTGTAAAGTTTACGGTTCTCATTGTGTGGTAACAACTGTAAAGTGTACGGTTTCCATTGTGTGGTAAATGCTGCGAAGTGTAGAGTTCTTATTGTGTGGTATCCATTGCGAAGTGTACAGTTTCCATTGTGTGGTAACCATTGTGAAGTGTAGAGTTTACATTGTGTGTAACCATTGTGAAGTGTACAGTTACCATTGTGTTGTAACCACTGTGAAGTGTACAGTTACCATTGTGTGGGAAGCATTGCGAAGTGTACAGTTCCCATTGTGTGGTATCCATTGCGAAGTGTACAGTTCCCATTCTGTGGTAACCATTGTGAAGTGTACAGTTCCCATTGTGAGGTAACAGTTTAGAAGTGTACAGTTCCCATTGTGTGGTAACCGCTGCAAAGTGTGCAGTTACCATAGTGTGGTAACCATTGTGAAGCGTACAGTTCCCATTGTGTGGGAACCATTGCGAAGTGCACAGTTCTCATTCTGTGGTGACCATTGCGAAGGGTAAAGTTGCGATTGTGTGGTAATCATAGTGAAGTGTACAGTTACCATTGTGTGGTCAACGTTGTGAAGTGTACAGTTCCCATTGTGTGGTAACATTATGAAGGGTACAGTTACCATTGTGTGCTAACCATTGAGAAGTGTAAAGTTTCCATTGTGTTGTAACACCTGTGAAGTGTGCAGTTCCCATTGTGCGATAACCATTGCGAAGTGGACAGTTCCCATTGTGTGGTGACCATTTTGAAATGCACAGTTACTATTGTGTGGTAACCATTGTGACGTGTAAAGTTCTCATTGTGTGGTAACCACTGCATAGTGTACACGTACAATTGTGTCATAACCATTATGAAGTGTACAGTTCCCATTGTGTGGTAACCAATGAGAAGTGTAAAGTTCCCATTGTGTGGTGACCATTTTGAAGTGTACAGTTACCATTGTGTGGTAACCATTGTGAAGTGTACAATTCCCATTGTGTGGTAGTAACCGTTGTAAAGTGTACAGTTACCATTGAGTTGGAACCATTGTGAGGTGTACAGTTCCCATTGTGTGGTAACCATGATGAAGTGTACAGTTATCATTGTATGGGAACCATTGTGAAGGGTACAGTTCCCATTGTGTGGTAACCATTGGAAAGTGTACAGTTCCCATTATGTGTAACCATTGTGAAGTGTTCAGTTTTTATTGTGTGGTAACCATTGTGAAGTGTAGAGTTACCATTGTGTGGTAAAGACTCCGAAGTGTACAGTTTCCGTTGTATGGTTACCATTGTAGAGTGTACAGATACCATTGTGTGGTAACCACTGTGAAGAGTGCAGTTACCATTGTGTGGTAACCATTGTGAAGTGTACAGTTATTATTGTGTGGTAACCATTGTGAAGGGTACAGTTACCATTGTGTGGTAACCATTGTCAATTTTAGAGTTTCCATTTTTAGTAACCATTGTCAAGTGTACAGTTACCATCGTCAAGTAACCATTGTGATGTGTGCAGTTCCCATTGTGTGGTAAGCATTGTGAAGTGTACATTTACCATTTTGTGGAAACCATTGTAAAGTGTACAGTTCCCATTGCGTGGTAACCATTGTGAAGTGTACAGTTATTATTGTTTGGAAACCATTGTAAGGTTTACAGTTCCGATTGTGTGGTAACGATGGTGAAGTGTACAGTTTCCATTGTGTGTAAGCATTGTGAAGCGTACAGTTTTTATTGTGTGGTAACTATTGTGACGTGTACAGTTCCCATTGTGTGGTAACCGCTGTGAAGTGTACAGTTCCCATTGTGTGGTAACCGCTGTGAAGTGTAGAGTTCCAACTGTGTGGTAACCATTGTGAAGTGTACCATTCCCATTGTGTGGTAACCATTGTCAAGTGTACAGTTCCCATGATGTGGTAAAAATTGTGAATTGTACATTTCCGATTGTGTGGTAACAATTGTGAAGTGTACAGTTCCATTTGTGTGTAATCATTGTGAAGTGTACAGTTCCTGTTTTGTGGTAACCATTCTGAAGTGTGCAGTTTCGTTTTCGGGGTGACCGCGGAGAAATGTAGATTTACCATTGTGTGTAACCATTGTGAAGTGTACAGTTCCCATTGTGTTTAACCATAGTGAAGTGTACAGATTTCATTGTGTTGTAACCATTCTGAAGTGTAGAGCTCCCCTTGTGTGTAACCATTGTGATGTGTACAGTCACCATTGTGTGGTACCCATTGTAAAGTGTACAGTTCCCATAGTGTGTAACCATTGTGAAAAGTAAAGTTACCATTGTGTGGTGACCGCTGCAAAGTGTACAGATCCCTTTGTGTGGTAACCATTGTGAAGTGTAGAGTTTCCATTGTGAGCTAACCACTGCAAAGTGTACAGTTTCCATTGTGTGGTAACCGTTGTGAAGTGTACAGTTATCATTGTGTTTTAACCATTGTGAAGTGTACAGTTTCCTTTGTTTGTAACCATTGTGAAGTGTAAAGTTCCAATTGTGTGGTAACCATCGTGAAGTGCACTTTTGCCATTGTCCGTAACCATTGTAAACTGTACATTTACCATTGTGTGGGAACCATTGTGAAGTGTAAAGTTTCCATTGTGTCATAAGCATTGTGAAGTGTAAAGTTCCCATTGTGTGGTAACCATTGTGAAGCCTACAGTTCTCATAGTGTGTAACCATTGTGAAGTGTACAGTTTTCATTGTGTGGTAACTATTGTGAAGGGTACAGTTTCCATTGTCTGATAACCATTGTGAAGTGTACAGTTATTACTGTGTGGTAACCATTGTGAAATGCCCAGTTTCTATGGTGTGGTAACTGCTGTAAAGTGTACAGTTCCCACCGTGTGGTAACCATAGTGAAGTGTACAGTTCCGATTATGTGGGAACTATTGTGAAGTGTAGAGCTCTTATTGTGTGTAACCATTGTGAAGTGTACAGTTACGACTGTGTGGTAACTGCTGTGGTGTGCACAGTTCCCATTATGTGGGAACAATTGTGAAGTGTAGAGCTCTCATTGTGTGTAACCATTGTGACGTGCACAGTTCCCATTGTGTGGTAACCATTGTGAAGTGTAGAGTTACCATTGTGTGGTAACCACTGTGAAGTGTACAGTTCCCATTGTGTGGTAACCATTGTGAGGTGTAGAGTTTCCATTGAGAGGTAACCACTGTGAAGTGTACAGTTACCATTGTGTGGTAACCATTTTTAAGTGTACAATCAGCATCGTGTGTAACCATTGTAAAGTTTACGGTTCTCATTGTGTGGTAACAACTGTAAAGTGTACGGTTTCCATTGTGTGGTAAATGCTGCGAAGTGTAGAGTTCTTATTGTGTGGTATCCATTGCGAAGTGTACAGTTTCCATTGTGTGGTAACCATTGTGAAGTGTAGAGTTTACATTGTGTGTAACCATTGTGAAGTGTACAGTTACCATTGTGTTGTAACCACTGTGAAGTGTACAGTTACCATTGTGTGGGAAGCATTGCGAAGTGTACAGTTCCCATTGTGTGGTATCCATTGCGAAGTGTACAGTTCCCATTCTGTGGTAACCATTGTGAAGTGTACAGTTCCCATTGTGAGGTAACAGTTTAGAAGTGTACAGTTCCCATTGTGTGGTAACCGCTGCAAAGTGTGCAGTTACCATAGTGTGGTAACCATTGTGAAGCATACAGTTCCCATTGTGTGGGAACCATTGCGAAGTGCACAGTTCTCATTCTGTGGTGACCATTGCGAAGGGTAAAGTTGCGATTGTGTGGTAATCATAGTGAAGTGTACAGTTACCATTGTGTGGTCAACGTTGTGAAGTGTACAGTTCCCATTGTGTGGTAACATTATGAAGGGTACAGTTACCATTGTGTGCTAACCATTGAGAAGTGTAAAGTTTCCATTGTGTTGTAACACCTGTGAAGTGTGCAGTTCCCATTGTGCGATAACCATTGCGAAGTGGACAGTTCCCATTGTGTGGTGACCATTTTGAAATGCACAGTTACTATTGTGTGGTAACCATTGTGACGTGTAAAGTTCTCATTGTGTGGTAACCACTGCATAGTGTACACGTACAATTGTGTCATAACCATTATGAAGTGTACAGTTCCCATTGTGTGGTAACCAATGAGAAGTGTAAAGTTCCCATTGTGTGGTGACCATTTTGAAGTGTACAGTTACCATTGTGTGGTAACCATTGTGAAGTGTACAATTCCCATTGTGTGGTAGTAACCGTTGTAAAGTGTACAGTTACCATTGAGTTGGAACCATTGTGAGGTGTACAGTTCCCATTGTGTGGTAACCATGATGAAGTGTACAGTTATCATTGTATGGGAACCATTGTGAAGGGTACAGTTCCCATTGTGTGGTAACCATTGGAAAGTGTACAGTTCCCATTATGTGTAACCATTGTGAAGTGTTCAGTTTTTATTGTGTGGTAACCATTGTGAAGTGTAGAGTTACCATTGTGTGGTAAAGACTCCGAAGTGTACAGTTTCCGTTGTATGGTTACCATTGTAGAGTGTACAGTTACCATTGTGTGGTAACCACTGTGAAGAGTGCAGTTACCATTGTGTGGTAACCATTGTGAAGTGTAAAGTTATTAATGTGTGGTAACCATTGTGAAGGGTACAGTTACCATTGTGTGGTAACCATTGTCAATTTTAGAGTTTCCAATTTTAGTAACCATTGTCAAGTGTACAGTTACCATCGTCAAGTAACCATTGTGATGTGTACAGTTCCCATTGTGTGGTAAGCATTGTGAAGTGTACATTTACCATTTTGTGGAAACCATTGTAAAGTGTACAGTTCCCATTGCGTGGTAACCATTGTGAAGTGTACAGTTATTATTGTTTGGAAACCATTGTAAGGTTTACAGTTCCGATTGTGTGGTAACGATGGTGAAGTGTACAGTTTCCATTGTGTGTAAGCATTGTGAAGTGTACAGTTTTTATTGTGTGGTAACTATTGTGACGTGTACAGTTACCATTGTGTGGTAACCGCTGTGAAGTGTACAGTTCCCATTGTGTGGTGACCGCTGTGAAGTGTAGAGTTCCAACTGTGTGGTAACCATTGTGAAGTGTACCATTCCCATTGTGTGGTAACCATTGTCAAGTGTACAGTTCCCATGATGTGGTAAAAATTGTGAATTGTACATTTCCCATTGTGTGGTAACAATTGTGAAGTGTACAGTTCCATTTGTGTGTAATCATTGTGAAGTGTACAGTTCCTGTTTTGTGGTAACCATTCTGAAGTGTGCAGTTTCGTTTTCGGGGTGACCGCGGAGAAATGTAGATTTACCATTGTGTGTAACCATTGTGAAGTGTACAGTTCCCATTGTGTTTAACCATAGTGAAGTGTACAGATTTCATTGTGTTGTAACCATTCTGAAGTGTAGAGCTCCCCTTGTGTGTAACCATTGTGATGTGTACAGTCACCATTGTGTGGTACCCATTGTAAAGTGTACAGTTCCCATAGTGTGTAACCATTGTGAAAAGTAAAGTTACCATTGTGTGGTGACCGCTGCAAAGTGTACAGATCCCTTTGTGTGGTAACCATTGTGAAGTGTAGAGTTTCCATTGTGAGCTAACCACTGCAAAGTGTACAGTTTCCATTGTGTGGTAACCGTTGTGAAGTGTACAGTTATCATTGTGTTTTAACCATTGTGAAGTGTACAGTTTCCTTTGTTTGTAACCATTGTGAAGTGTAAAGTTCCAATTGTGTGGTAACCATCGTGAAGTGCACTTTTGCCATTGTCCGTAACCATTGTAAACTGTACATTTACCATTGTGTGGGAACCATTGTGAAGTGTAAAGTTTCCATTGTGTCATAAGCATTGTGAAGTGTAAAGTTCCCATTGTGTGGTAACCATTGTGAAGCCTACAGTTCTCATAGTGTGTAACCATTGTGAAGTGTACAGTTTTCATTGTGTGGTAACTATTGTGAAGGGTACAGTTTCCATTGTCTGATAACCATTGTGAAGTGTACAGTTATTACTGTGTGGTAACCATTGTGAAATGCCCAGTTTCTATGGTGTGGTAACTGCTGTAAAGTGTACAGTTCCCACCGTGTGGTAACCATAGTGAAGTGTACAGTTCCGATTATGTGGGAACTATTGTGAAGTGTAGAGCTCTTATTGTGTGTAACCATTGTGAAGTGTACAGTTACGACTGTGTGGTAACTGCTGTGGTGTGCACAGTTCCCATTATGTGGGAACAATTGTGAAGTGTAGAGCTCTCATTGTGTGTAACCATTGTGACGTGCACAGTTCCCATTGTGTGGTAACCATTGTGAAGTGTAGAGTTACCATTGTGTGGTAACCACTGTGAAGTGTACAGTTCCCATTGTGTGGTAACCATTGTGAGGTGTAGAGTTTCCATTGAGAGGTAACCACTGTGAAGTGTACAGTTACCATTGTGTGGTAACCATTTTTAAGTGTACAATCAGCATCGTGTGTAACCATTGTAAAGTTTACGGTTCTCATTGTGTGGTAACAACTGTAAAGTGTACGGTTTCCATTGTGTGGTAAATGCTGCGAAGTGTAGAGTTCTTATTGTGTGGTATCCATTGCGAAGTGTACAGTTTCCATTGTGTGGTAACCATTGTGAAGTGTAGAGTTTACATTGTGTGTAACCATTGCGAAGCGTACAGTTACCATTGTGTTGTAACCACTGTGAAGTGTACAGTTACCATTGTGTGGGAAGCATTGCGAAGTGTACAGTTCCCATTGTGTGGTATCCATTGCGAAGTGTACAGTTCCCATTCTGTGGTAACCATTGTGAAGTGTACAGTTCCCATTGTGAGGTAACAGTTTAGAAGTGTACAGTTCCCATTGTGTGGTAACCGCTGCAAAGTGTGCAGTTACCATAGTGTGGTAACCATTGTGAAGCGTACAGTTCCCATTGTGTGGGAACCATTGCGAAGTGCACAGTTCTCATTCTGTGGTGACCATTGCGAAGGGTAAAGTTGCGATTGTGTGGTAATCATAGTGAAGTGTACAGTTACCATTGTGTGGTCAACGTTGTGAAGTGTACAGTTCCCATTGTGTGGTAACATTATGAAGGGTACAGTTACCATTGTGTGCTAACCATTGAGAAGTGTAAAGTTTCCATTGTGTTGTAACACCTGTGAAGTGTGCAGTTCCCATTGTGCGATAACCATTGCGAAGTGGACAGTTCCCATTGTGTGGTGACCATTTTGAAATGCACAGTTACTATTGTGTGGTAACCATTGTGACGTGTAAAGTTCTCATTGTGTGGTAACCACTGCATAGTGTACACGTACAATTGTGTCATAACCA
Organism: Callithrix jacchus; assembly: GCF_049354715.1. Taxonomy (NCBI): domain Eukaryota; kingdom Metazoa; phylum Chordata; class Mammalia; order Primates; family Cebidae; genus Callithrix; species Callithrix jacchus. The sequence continues at coordinate 15,558,029 of NC_133525.1, forward strand.
TTATGAAGTGTACAGTTCCCATTGTGTGGTAACCAATGAGAAGTGTAAAGTTCCCATTGTGTGGTGACCATTTTGAAGTGTACAGTTACCATTGTGTGGTAACCATTGTGAAGTGTACAATTCCCATTGTGTGGTAGTAACCGTTGTAAAGTGTACAGTTACCATTGAGTTGGAACCATTGTGAGGTGTACAGTTCCCATTGTGTGGTAACCATGATGAAGTGTACAGTTATCATTGTATGGGAACCATTGTGAAGGGTACAGTTCCCATTGTGTGGTAACCATTGGAAAGTGTACAGTTCCCATTATGTGTAACCATTGTGAAGTGTTCAGTTTTTATTGTGTGGTAACCATTGTGAAGTGTAGAGTTACCATTGTGTGGTAAAGACTCCGAAGTGTACAGTTTCCGTTGTATGGTTACCATTGTAGAGTGTACAGATACCATTGTGTGGTAACCACTGTGAAGAGTGCAGTTACCATTGTGTGGTAACCATTGTGAAGTGTACAGTTATTATTGTGTGGTAACCATTGTGAAGGGTACAGTTACCATTGTGTGGTAACCATTGTCAATTTTAGAGTTTCCATTTTTAGTAACCATTGTCAAGTGTACAGTTACCATCGTCAAGTAACCATTGTGATGTGTGCAGTTCCCATTGTGTGGTAAGCATTGTGAAGTGTACATTTACCATTTTGTGGAAACCATTGTAAAGTGTACAGTTCCCATTGCGTGGTAACCATTGTGAAGTGTACAGTTATTATTGTTTGGAAACCATTGTAAGGTTTACAGTTCCGATTGTGTGGTAACGATGGTGAAGTGTACAGTTTCCATTGTGTGTAAGCATTGTGAAGCGTACAGTTTTTATTGTGTGGTAACTATTGTGACGTGTACAGTTCCCATTGTGTGGTAACCGCTGTGAAGTGTACAGTTCCCATTGTGTGGTAACCGCTGTGAAGTGTAGAGTTCCAACTGTGTGGTAACCATTGTGAAGTGTACCATTCCCATTGTGTGGTAACCATTGTCAAGTGTACAGTTCCCATGATGTGGTAAAAATTGTGAATTGTACATTTCCGATTGTGTGGTAACAATTGTGAAGTGTACAGTTCCATTTGTGTGTAATCATTGTGAAGTGTACAGTTCCTGTTTTGTGGTAACCATTCTGAAGTGTGCAGTTTCGTTTTCGGGGTGACCGCGGAGAAATGTAGATTTACCATTGTGTGTAACCATTGTGAAGTGTACAGTTCCCATTGTGTTTAACCATAGTGAAGTGTACAGATTTCATTGTGTTGTAACCATTCTGAAGTGTAGAGCTCCCCTTGTGTGTAACCATTGTGATGTGTACAGTCACCATTATGTGGTACCCATTGTAAAGTGTACAGTTCCCATAGTGTGTAACCATTGTGAAAAGTAAAGTTACCATTGTGTGGTGACCGCTGCAAAGTGTACAGATCCCTTTGTGTGGTAACCATTGTGAAGTGTAGAGTTTCCATTGTGAGCTAACCACTGCAAAGTGTACAGTTTCCATTGTGTGGTAACCGTTGTGAAGTGTACAGTTATCATTGTGTTTTAACCATTGTGAAGTGTACAGTTTCCTTTGTTTGTAACCATTGTGAAGTGTAAAGTTCCAATTGTGTGGTAACCATCGTGAAGTGCACTTTTGCCATTGTCCGTAACCATTGTAAACTGTACATTTACCATTGTGTGGGAACCATTGTGAAGTGTAAAGTTTCCATTGTGTCATAAGCATTGTGAAGTGTAAAGTTCCCATTGTGTGGTAACCATTGTGAAGCCTACAGTTCTCATAGTGTGTAACCATTGTGAAGTGTACAGTTTTCATTGTGTGGTAACTATTGTGAAGGGTACAGTTTCCATTGTCTGATAACCATTGTGAAGTGTACAGTTATTACTGTGTGGTAACCATTGTGAAATGCCCAGTTTCTATGGTGTGGTAACTGCTGTAAAGTGTACAGTTCCCACCGTGTGGTAACCATAGTGAAGTGTACAGTTCCGATTATGTGGGAACTATTGTGAAGTGTAGAGCTCTTATTGTGTGTAACCATTGTGAAGTGTACAGTTACGACTGTGTGGTAACTGCTGTGGTGTGCACAGTTCCCATTATGTGGGAACAATTGTGAAGTGTAGAGCTCTCATTGTGTGTAACCATTGTGACGTGCACAGTTCCCATTGTGTGGTAACCATTGTGAAGTGTAGAGTTACCATTGTGTGGTAACCACTGTGAAGTGTACAGTTCCCATTGTGTGGTAACCATTGTGAGGTGTAGAGTTTCCATTGAGAGGTAACCACTGTGAAGTGTACAGTTACCATTGTGTGGTAACCATTTTTAAGTGTACAATCAGCATCGTGTGTAACCATTGTAAAGTTTACGGTTCTCATTGTGTGGTAACAACTGTAAAGTGTACGGTTTCCATTGTGTGGTAAATGCTGCGAAGTGTAGAGTTCTTATTGTGTGGTATCCATTGCGAAGTGTACAGTTTCCATTGTGTGGTAACCATTGTGAAGTGTAGAGTTTACATTGTGTGTAACCATTGTGAAGTGTACAGTTACCATTGTGTTGTAACCACTGTGAAGTGTACAGTTACCATTGTGTGGGAAGCATTGCGAAGTGTACAGTTCCCATTGTGTGGTATCCATTGCGAAGTGTACAGTTCCCATTCTGTGGTAACCATTGTGAAGTGTACAGTTCCCATTGTGAGGTAACAGTTTAGAAGTGTACAGTTCCCATTGTGTGGTAACCGCTGCAAAGTGTGCAGTTACCATAGTGTGGTAACCATTGTGAAGCATACAGTTCCCATTGTGTGGGAACCATTGCGAAGTGCACAGTTCTCATTCTGTGGTGACCATTGCGAAGGGTAAAGTTGCGATTGTGTGGTAATCATAGTGAAGTGTACAGTTACCATTGTGTGGTCAACGTTGTGAAGTGTACAGTTCCCATTGTGTGGTAACATTATGAAGGGTACAGTTACCATTGTGTGCTAACCATTGAGAAGTGTAAAGTTTCCATTGTGTTGTAACACCTGTGAAGTGTGCAGTTCCCATTGTGCGATAACCATTGCGAAGTGGACAGTTCCCATTGTGTGGTGACCATTTTGAAATGCACAGTTACTATTGTGTGGTAACCATTGTGACGTGTAAAGTTCTCATTGTGTGGTAACCACTGCATAGTGTACACGTACAATTGTGTCATAACCATTATGAAGTGTACAGTTCCCATTGTGTGGTAACCAATGAGAAGTGTAAAGTTCCCATTGTGTGGTGACCATTTTGAAGTGTACAGTTACCATTGTGTGGTAACCATTGTGAAGTGTACAATTCCCATTGTGTGGTAGTAACCGTTGTAAAGTGTACAGTTACCATTGAGTTGGAACCATTGTGAGGTGTACAGTTCCCATTGTGTGGTAACCATGATGAAGTGTACAGTTATCATTGTATGGGAACCATTGTGAAGGGTACAGTTCCCATTGTGTGGTAACCATTGGAAAGTGTACAGTTCCCATTATGTGTAACCATTGTGAAGTGTTCAGTTTTTATTGTGTGGTAACCATTGTGAAGTGTAGAGTTACCATTGTGTGGTAAAGACTCCGAAGTGTACAGTTTCCGTTGTATGGTTACCATTGTAGAGTGTACAGTTACCATTGTGTGGTAACCACTGTGAAGAGTGCAGTTACCATTGTGTGGTAACCATTGTGAAGTGTAAAGTTATTAATGTGTGGTAACCATTGTGAAGGGTACAGTTACCATTGTGTGGTAACCATTGTCAATTTTAGAGTTTCCATTTTTAGTAACCATTGTCAAGTGTACAGTTACCATCGTCAAGTAACCATTGTGATGTGTACAGTTCCCATTGTGTGGTAAGCATTGTGAAGTGTACATTTACCATTTTGTGGAAACCATTGTAAAGTGTACAGTTCCCATTGCGTGGTAACCATTGTGAAGTGTACAGTTATTATTGTTTGGAAACCATTGTAAGGTTTACAGTTCCGATTGTGTGGTAACGATGGTGAAGTGTACAGTTTCCATTGTGTGTAAGCATTGTGAAGTGTACAGTTTTTATTGTGTGGTAACTATTGTGACGTGTACAGTTACCATTGTGTGGTAACCGCTGTGAAGTGTACAGTTCCCATTGTGTGGTGACCGCTGTGAAGTGTAGAGTTCCAACTGTGTGGTAACCATTGTGAAGTGTACCATTCCCATTGTGTGGTAACCATTGTCAAGTGTACAGTTCCCATGATGTGGTAAAAATTGTGAATTGTACATTTCCCATTGTGTGGTAACAATTGTGAAGTGTACAGTTCCATTTGTGTGTAATCATTGTGAAGTGTACAGTTCCTGTTTTGTGGTAACCATTCTGAAGTGTGCAGTTTCGTTTTCGGGGTGACCGCGGAGAAATGTAGATTTACCATTGTGTGTAACCATTGTGAAGTGTACAGTTCCCATTGTGTTTAACCATAGTGAAGTGTACAGATTTCATTGTGTTGTAACCATTCTGAAGTGTAGAGCTCCCCTTGTGTGTAACCATTGTGATGTGTACAGTCACCATTGTGTGGTACCCATTGTAAAGTGTACAGTTCCCATAGTGTGTAACCATTGTGAAAAGTAAAGTTACCATTGTGTGGTGACCGCTGCAAAGTGTACAGATCCCTTTGTGTGGTAACCATTGTGAAGTGTAGAGTTTCCATTGTGAGCTAACCACTGCAAAGTGTACAGTTTCCATTGTGTGGTAACCGTTGTGAAGTGTACAGTTATCATTGTGTTTTAACCATTGTGAAGTGTACAGTTTCCTTTGTTTGTAACCATTGTGAAGTGTAAAGTTCCAATTGTGTGGTAACCATCGTGAAGTGCACTTTTGCCATTGTCCGTAACCATTGTAAACTGTACATTTACCATTGTGTGGGAACCATTGTGAAGTGTAAAGTTTCCATTGTGTCATAAGCATTGTGAAGTGTAAAGTTCCCATTGTGTGGTAACCATTGTGAAGCCTACAGTTCTCATAGTGTGTAACCATTGTGAAGTGTACAGTTTTCATTGTGTGGTAACTATTGTGAAGGGTACAGTTTCCATTGTCTGATAACCATTGTGAAGTGTACAGTTATTACTGTGTGGTAACCATTGTGAAATGCCCAGTTTCTATGGTGTGGTAACTGCTGTAAAGTGTACAGTTCCCACCGTGTGGTAACCATAGTGAAGTGTACAGTTCCGATTATGTGGGAACTATTGTGAAGTGTAGAGCTCTTATTGTGTGTAACCATTGTGAAGTGTACAGTTACGACTGTGTGGTAACTGCTGTGGTGTGCACAGTTCCCATTATGTGGGAACAATTGTGAAGTGTAGAGCTCTCATTGTGTGTAACCATTGTGACGTGCACAGTTCCCATTGTGTGGTAACCATTGTGAAGTGTAGAGTTACCATTGTGTGGTAACCACTGTGAAGTGTACAGTTCCCATTGTGTGGTAACCATTGTGAGGTGTAGAGTTTCCATTGAGAGGTAACCACTGTGAAGTGTACAGTTACCATTGTGTGGTAACCATTTTTAAGTGTACAATCAGCATCGTGTGTAACCATTGTAAAGTTTACGGTTCTCATTGTGTGGTAACAACTGTAAAGTGTACGGTTTCCATTGTGTGGTAAATGCTGCGAAGTGTAGAGTTCTTATTGTGTGGTATCCATTGCGAAGTGTACAGTTTCCATTGTGTGGTAACCATTGTGAAGTGTAGAGTTTACATTGTGTGTAACCATTGCGAAGCGTACAGTTACCATTGTGTTGTAACCACTGTGAAGTGTACAGTTACCATTGTGTGGGAAGCATTGCGAAGTGTACAGTTCCCATTGTGTGGTATCCATTGCGAAGTGTACAGTTCCCATTCTGTGGTAACCATTGTGAAGTGTACAGTTCCCATTGTGAGGTAACAGTTTAGAAGTGTACAGTTCCCATTGTGTGGTAACCGCTGCAAAGTGTGCAGTTACCATAGTGTGGTAACCATTGTGAAGCGTACAGTTCCCATTGTGTGGGAACCATTGCGAAGTGCACAGTTCTCATTCTGTGGTGACCATTGCGAAGGGTAAAGTTGCGATTGTGTGGTAATCATAGTGAAGTGTACAGTTACCATTGTGTGGTCAACGTTGTGAAGTGTACAGTTCCCATTGTGTGGTAACATTATGAAGGGTACAGTTACCATTGTGTGCTAACCATTGAGAAGTGTAAAGTTTCCATTGTGTTGTAACACCTGTGAAGTGTGCAGTTCCCATTGTGCGATAACCATTGCGAAGTGGACAGTTCCCATTGTGTGGTGACCATTTTGAAATGCACAGTTACTATTGTGTGGTAACCATTGTGACGTGTAAAGTTCTCATTGTGTGGTAACCACTGCATAGTGTACACGTACAATTGTGTCATAACCATTATGAAGTGTACAGTTCCCATTGTGTGGTAACCAATGAGAAGTGTAAAGTTCCCATTGTGTGGTGACCATTTTGAAGTGTACAGTTACCATTGTGTGGTAACCATTGTGAAGTGTACAATTCCCATTGTGTGGTAGTAACCGTTGTAAAGTGTACAGTTACCATTGAGTTGGAACCATTGTGAGGTGTACAGTTCCCATTGTGTGGTAACCATGATGAAGTGTACAGTTATCATTGTATGGGAACCATTGTGAAGGGTACAGTTCCCATTGTGTGGTAACCATTGGAAAGTGTACAGTTCCCATTATGTGTAACCATTGTGAAGTGTTCAGTTTTTATTGTGTGGTAACCATTGTGAAGTGTAGAGTTACCATTGTGTGGTAAAGACTCCGAAGTGTACAGTTTCCGTTGTATGGTTACCATTGTAGAGTGTACAGATACCATTGTGTGGTAACCACTGTGAAGAGTGCAGTTACCATTGTGTGGTAACCATTGTGAAGTGTACAGTTATTATTGTGTGGTAACCATTGTGAAGGGTACAGTTACCATTGTGTGGTAACCATTGTCAATTTTAGAGTTTCCATTTTTAGTAACCATTGTCAAGTGTACAGTTACCATCGTCAAGTAACCATTGTGATGTGTGCAGTTCCCATTGTGTGGTAAGCATTGTGAAGTGTACATTTACCATTTTGTGGAAACCATTGTAAAGTGTACAGTTCCCATTGCGTGGTAACCATTGTGAAGTGTACAGTTATTATTGTTTGGAAACCATTGTAAGGTTTACAGTTCCGATTGTGTGGTAACGATGGTGAAGTGTACAGTTTCCATTGTGTGTAAGCATTGTGAAGCGTACAGTTTTTATTGTGTGGTAACTATTGTGACGTGTACAGTTCCCATTGTGTGGTAACCGCTGTGAAGTGTACAGTTCCCATTGTGTGGTAACCGCTGTGAAGTGTAGAGTTCCAACTGTGTGGTAACCATTGTGAAGTGTACCATTCCCATTGTGTGGTAACCATTGTCAAGTGTACAGTTCCCATGATGTGGTAAAAATTGTGAATTGTACATTTCCGATTGTGTGGTAACAATTGTGAAGTGTACAGTTCCATTTGTGTGTAATCATTGTGAAGTGTACAGTTCCTGTTTTGTGGTAACCATTCTGAAGTGTGCAGTTTCGTTTTCGGGGTGACCGCGGAGAAATGTAGATTTACCATTGTGTGTAACCATTGTGAAGTGTACAGTTCCCATTGTGTTTAACCATAGTGAAGTGTACAGATTTCATTGTGTTGTAACCATTCTGAAGTGTAGAGCTCCCCTTGTGTGTAACCATTGTGATGTGTACAGTCACCATTGTGTGGTACCCATTGTAAAGTGTACAGTTCCCATAGTGTGTAACCATTGTGAAAAGTAAAGTTACCATTGTGTGGTGACCGCTGCAAAGTGTACAGATCCCTTTGTGTGGTAACCATTGTGAAGTGTAGAGTTTCCATTGTGAGCTAACCACTGCAAAGTGTACAGTTTCCATTGTGTGGTAACCGTTGTGAAGTGTACAGTTATCATTGTGTTTTAACCATTGTGAAGTGTACAGTTTCCTTTGTTTGTAACCATTGTGAAGTGTAAAGTTCCAATTGTGTGGTAACCATCGTGAAGTGCACTTTTGCCATTGTCCGTAACCATTGTAAACTGTACATTTACCATTGTGTGGGAACCATTGTGAAGTGTAAAGTTTCCATTGTGTCATAAGCATTGTGAAGTGTAAAGTTCCCATTGTGTGGTAACCATTGTGAAGCCTACAGTTCTCATAGTGTGTAACCATTGTGAAGTGTACAGTTTTCATTGTGTGGTAACTATTGTGAAGGGTACAGTTTCCATTGTCTGATAACCATTGTGAAGTGTACAGTTATTACTGTGTGGTAACCATTGTGAAATGCCCAGTTTCTATGGTGTGGTAACTGCTGTAAAGTGTACAGTTCCCACCGTGTGGTAACCATAGTGAAGTGTACAGTTCCGATTATGTGGGAACTATTGTGAAGTGTAGAGCTCTTATTGTGTGTAACCATTGTGAAGTGTACAGTTACGACTGTGTGGTAACTGCTGTGGTGTGCACAGTTCCCATTATGTGGGAACAATTGTGAAGTGTAGAGCTCTCATTGTGTGTAACCATTGTGACGTGCACAGTTCCCATTGTGTGGTAACCATTGTGAAGTGTAGAGTTACCATTGTGTGGTAACCACTGTGAAGTGTACAGTTCCCATTGTGTGGTAACCATTGTGAGGTGTAGAGTTTCCATTGAGAGGTAACCACTGTGAAGTGTACAGTTACCATTGTGTGGTAACCATTTTTAAGTGTACAATCAGCATCGTGTGTAACCATTGTAAAGTTTACGGTTCTCATTGTGTGGTAACAACTGTAAAGTGTACGGTTTCCATTGTGTGGTAAATGCTGCGAAGTGTAGAGTTCTTATTGTGTGGTATCCATTGCGAAGTGTACAGTTTCCATTGTGTGGTAACCATTGTGAAGTGTAGAGTTTACATTGTGTGTAACCATTGTGAAGTGTACAGTTACCATTGTGTTGTAACCACTGTGAAGTGTACAGTTACCATTGTGTGGGAAGCATTGCGAAGTGTACAGTTCCCATTGTGTGGTATCCATTGCGAAGTGTACAGTTCCCATTCTGTGGTAACCATTGTGAAGTGTACAGTTCCCATTGTGAGGTAACAGTTTAGAAGTGTACAGTTCCCATTGTGTGGTAACCGCTGCAAAGTGTGCAGTTACCATAGTGTGGTAACCATTGTGAAGCGTACAGTTCCCATTGTGTGGGAACCATTGCGAAGTGCACAGTTCTCATTCTGTGGTGACCATTGCGAAGGGTAAAGTTGCGATTGTGTGGTAATCATAGTGAAGTGTACAGTTACCATTGTGTGGTCAACGTTGTGAAGTGTACAGTTCCCATTGTGTGGTAACATTATGAAGGGTACAGTTACCATTGTGTGCTAACCATTGAGAAGTGTAAAGTTTCCATTGTGTTGTAACACCTGTGAAGTGTGCAGTTCCCATTGTGCGATAACCATTGCGAAGTGGACAGTTCCCATTGTGTGGTGACCATTTTGAAATGCACAGTTACTATTGTGTGGTAACCATTGTGACGTGTAAAGTTCTCATTGTGTGGTAACCACTGCATAGTGTACACGTACAATTGTGTCATAACCATTATGAAGTGTACAGTTCCCATTGTGTGGTAACCAATGAGAAGTGTAAAGTTCCCATTGTGTGGTGACCATTTTGAAGTGTACAGTTACCATTGTGTGGTAACCATTGTGAAGTGTACAATTCCCATTGTGTGGTAGTAACCGTTGTAAAGTGTACAGTTACCATTGAGTTGGAACCATTGTGAGGTGTACAGTTCCCATTGTGTGGTAACCATGATGAAGTGTACAGTTATCATTGTATGGGAACCATTGTGAAGGGTACAGTTCCCATTGTGTGGTAACCATTGGAAAGTGTACAGTTCCCATTATGTGTAACCATTGTGAAGTGTTCAGTTTTTATTGTGTGGTAACCATTGTGAAGTGTAGAGTTACCATTGTGTGGTAAAGACTCCGAAGTGTACAGTTTCCGTTGTATGGTTACCATTGTAGAGTGTACAGTTACCATTGTGTGGTAACCACTGTGAAGAGTGCAGTTACCATTGTGTGGTAACCATTGTGAAGTGTAAAGTTATTAATGTGTGGTAACCATTGTGAAGGGTACAGTTACCATTGTGTGGTAACCATTGTCAATTTTAGAGTTTCCATTTTTAGTAACCATTGTCAAGTGTACAGTTACCATCGTCAAGTAACCATTGTGATGTGTACAGTTCCCATTGTGTGGTAAGCATTGTGAAGTGTACATTTACCATTTTGTGGAAACCATTGTAAAGTGTACAGTTCCCATTGCGTGGTAACCATTGTGAAGTGTACAGTTATTATTGTTTGGAAACCATTGTAAGGTTTACAGTTCCGATTGTGTGGTAACGATGGTGAAGTGTACAGTTTCCATTGTGTGTAAGCATTGTGAAGCGTACAGTTTTTATTGTGTGGTAACTATTGTGACGTGTACAGTTACCATTGTGTGGTAACCGCTGTGAAGTGTACAGTTCCCATTGTGTGGTGACCGCTGTGAAGTGTAGAGTTCCAACGGTGTGGTAACCATTGTGAAGTGTACCATTCCCATTGTGTGGTAACCATTGTCAAGTGTACAGTTCCCATGATGTGGTAAAAATTGTGAATTGTACATTTCCCATTGTGTGGTAACAATTGTGAAGTGTACAGTTCCATTTGTGTGTAATCATTGTGAAGTGTACAGTTCCTGTTTTGTGGTAACCATTCTGAAGTGTGCAGTTTCGTTTTCGGGGTGACCGCGGAGAAATGTAGATTTACCATTGTGTGTAACCATTGTGAAGTGTACAGTTCCCATTGTGTTTAACCATAGTGAAGTGTACAGATTTCATTGTGTTGTAACCATTCTGAAGTGTAGAGCTCCCCTTGTGTGTAACCATTGTGATGTGTACAGTCACCATTGTGTGGTACCCATTGTAAAGTGTACAGTTCCCATAGTGTGTAACCATTGTGAAAAGTAAAGTTACCATTGTGTGGTGACCGCTGCAAAGTGTACAGATCCCTTTGTGTGGTAACCATTGTGAAGTGTAGAGTTTCCATTGTGAGCTAACCACTGCAAAGTGTACAGTTTCCATTGTGTGGTAACCGTTGTGAAGTGTACAGTTATCATTGTGTTTTAACCATTGTGAAGTGTACAGTTTCCTTTGTTTGTAACCATTGTGAAGTGTAAAGTTCCAATTGTGTGGTAACCATCGTGAAGTGCACTTTTGCCATTGTCCGTAACCATTGTAAACTGTACATTTACCATTGTGTGGGAACCATTGTGAAGTGTAAAGTTTCCATTGTGTCATAAGCATTGTGAAGTGTAAAGTTCCCATTGTGTGGTAACCATTGTGAAGCCTACAGTTCTCATAGTGTGTAACCATTGTGAAGTGTACAGTTTTCATTGTGTGGTAACTATTGTGAAGGGTACAGTTTCCATTGTCTGATAACCATTGTGAAGTGTACAGTTATTACTGTGTGGTAACCATTGTGAAATGCCCAGTTTCTATGGTGTGGTAACTGCTGTAAAGTGTACAGTTCCCACCGTGTGGTAACCATAGTGAAGTGTACAGTTCCGATTATGTGGGAACTATTGTGAAGTGTAGAGCTCTTATTGTGTGTAACCATTGTGAAGTGTACAGTTACGACTGTGTGGTAACTGCTGTGGTGTGCACAGTTCCCATTATGTGGGAACAATTGTGAAGTGTAGAGCTCTCATTGTGTGTAACCATTGTGACGTGCACAGTTCCCATTGTGTGGTAACCATTGTGAAGTGTAGAGTTACCATTGTGTGGTAACCACTGTGAAGTGTACAGTTCCCATTGTGTGGTAACCATTGTGAGGTGTAGAGTTTCCATTGAGAGGTAACCACTGTGAAGTGTACAGTTACCATTGTGTGGTAACCATTTTTAAGTGTACAATCAGCATCGTGTGTAACCATTGTAAAGTTTACGGTTCTCATTGTGTGGTAACAACTGTAAAGTGTACGGTTTCCATTGTGTGGTAAATGCTGCGAAGTGTAGAGTTCTTATTGTGTGGTATCCATTGCGAAGTGTACAGTTTCCATTGTGTGGTAACCATTGTGAAGTGTAGAGTTTACATTGTGTGTAACCATTGCGAAGCGTACAGTTACCATTGTGTTGTAACCACTGTGAAGTGTACAGTTACCATTGTGTGGGAAGCATTGCGAAGTGTACAGTTCCCATTGTGTGGTATCCATTGCGAAGTGTACAGTTCCCATTCTGTGGTAACCATTGTGAAGTGTACAGTTCCCATTGTGAGGTAACAGTTTAGAAGTGTACAGTTCCCATTGTGTGGTAACCGCTGCAAAGTGTGCAGTTACCATAGTGTGGTAACCATTGTGAAGCGTACAGTTCCCATTGTGTGGGAACCATTGCGAAGTGCACAGTTCTCATTCTGTGGTGACCATTGCGAAGGGTAAAGTTGCGATTGTGTGGTAATCATAGTGAAGTGTACAGTTACCATTGTGTGGTCAACGTTGTGAAGTGTACAGTTCCCATTGTGTGGTAACATTATGAAGGGTACAGTTACCATTGTGTGCTAACCATTGAGAAGTGTAAAGTTTCCATTGTGTTGTAACACCTGTGAAGTGTGCAGTTCCCATTGTGCGATAACCATTGCGAAGTGGACAGTTCCCATTGTGTGGTGACCATTTTGAAATGCACAGTTACTATTGTGTGGTAACCATTGTGACGTGTAAAGTTCTCATTGTGTGGTAACCACTGCATAGTGTACACGTACAATTGTGTCATAACCATTATGAAGTGTACAGTTCCCATTGTGTGGTAACCAATGAGAAGTGTAAAGTTCCCATTGTGTGGTGACCATTTTGAAGTGTACAGTTACCATTGTGTGGTAACCATTGTGAAGTGTACAATTCCCATTGTGTGGTAGTAACCGTTGTAAAGTGTACAGTTACCATTGAGTTGGAACCATTGTGAGGTGTACAGTTCCCATTGTGTGGTAACCATGATGAAGTGTACAGTTATCATTGTATGGGAACCATTGTGAAGGGTACAGTTCCCATTGTGTGGTAACCATTGGAAAGTGTACAGTTCCCATTATGTGTAACCATTGTGAAGTGTTCAGTTTTTATTGTGTGGTAACCATTGTGAAGTGTAGAGTTACCATTGTGTGGTAAAGACTCCGAAGTGTACAGTTTCCGTTGTATGGTTACCATTGTAGAGTGTACAGTTACCATTGTGTGGTAACCACTGTGAAGAGTGCAGTTACCATTGTGTGGTAACCATTGTGAAGTGTACAGTTATTATTGTGTGGTAACCATTGTGAAGGGTACAGTTACCATTGTGTGGTAACCATTGTCAATTTTAGAGTTTCCATTTTTAGTAACCATTGTCAAGTGTACAGTTACCATCGTCAAGTAACCATTGTGATGTGTGCAGTTCCCATTGTGTGGTAAGCATTGTGAAGTGTACATTTACCATTTTGTGGAAACCATTGTAAAGTGTACAGTTCCCATTGCGTGGTAACCATTGTGAAGTGTACAGTTATTATTGTTTGGAAACCATTGTAAGGTTTACAGTTCCGATTGTGTGGTAACGATGGTGAAGTGTACAGTTTCCATTGTGTGTAAGCATTGTGAAGCGTACAATTTTTATTGTGTGGTAACTATTGTGACGTGTACAGTTCCCATTGTGTGGTAACCGCTGTGAAGTGTACAGTTCCCATTGTGTGGTAACCGCTGTGAAGTGTAGAGTTCCAACGGTGTGGTAACCATTGTGAAGTGTACCATTCCCATTGTGTGGTAACCATTGTCAAGTGTACAGTTCCCATGATGTGGTAAAAATTGTGAATTGTACATTTCCCATTGTGTGGTAACAATTGTGAAGTGTACAGTTCCATTTGTGTGTAATCATTATGAAGTGTACAGTTCCTGTTTTGTGGTAACCACGGTGAAGTGTGCAGTTTCGTTTTTGGGGTGACCGCTGAGAAATGTAGATTTACCATTGTGTGTAACCATTGTGAAGTGTACAGTTCCCATTGTGTTTAACCATAGTGAAGTGTCCAGATTTCATTGTGTTGTAACCATTCTGAAGTGTAGAGCTCCCCTTGTGTGTATCCATTGTGATGTGTACAGTCACCATTGTGTGGTACCCATTGTAAAGTGTACAGTTCCCATAGTGTGTAACCATTGTGAAAAGTAAAGTTACCATTGTGTGGTGACCGCTGCAAAGTGTACAGATCCCATTGTGTGGTAACCATTGTGAAGTGTAGAGTTTCCATTGTGAGCTAACCACTGCAAAGTGTACAGTTTCCATTGTGTGGTAACCGTTGTGAAGTGTACAGTTATCATTGTGTTTTAACCATTGTGAAGTGTACAGTTTCCTTTGTTTGTAACCATTGTGAAGTGTAAAGTTCCAATTGTGTGGTAACCATCGTGAAGTGCACTTTTGCCATTGTCCGTAACCATTGTAAACTGTACATTTACCATTGTGTGGGAACCATTGTGAAGTGTAAAGTTTCCATTGTGTCATAAGCATTGTGAAGTGTAAAGTTCCCATTGTGTGGTAACCATTGTGAAGCCTACAGTTCTCATAGTGTGTAACCATTGTGAAGTGTACAGTTTTCATTGTGTGGTAACTATTGTGAAGGGTACAGTTTCCATTGTCTGATAACCATTGTGAAGTGTACAGTTATTACTGTGTGGTAACCATTGTGAAATGCCCAGTTTCTATGGTGTGGTAACTGCTGTAAAGTGTACAGTTCCCACCGTGTGGTAACCATAGTGAAGTGTACAGTTCCGATTATGTGGGAACTATTGTGAAGTGTAGAGCTCTTATTGTGTGTAACCATTGTGAAGTGTACACTTACGACTGTGTGGTAACTGCCGTGGTGTGCACAGTTCCCATTATGTGGGAACAATTGTGAAGTGTAGAGCTCTCATTGTGTGTAACCATTGTGACGTGCACAGTTCCCATTGTGTGGTAACCATTGTGAAGTGTAGAGTTACCATTGTGTGGTAACCACTGTGAAGTGTACAGTTCCCATTGTGTGGTAACCATTGTGAGGTGTAGAGTTTCCATTGAGAGGTAACCACTGTGAAGTGTACAGTTACCATTGTGTGGTAACCATTTTTAAGTGTACAATCACCATTGTGTGTAACCATTGTAAAGTTTACAATTCTCATTGTGTGGTAACAACTGTAAAGTGTACGGTTTCCATTGTGTGGTAAATGCTGCGAAGTGTAGAGTTCTTATTGTGTGGTATCCATTGCGAAGTGTACAGTTTCCATTGTGTGGTAACCATTGTGAAGTGTAGAGTTTACATTGTGTGTAACCATTGTGAAGTGTACAGTTACCATTGTGTTGTAACCACTGTGAAGTGTACAGTTACCATTGTGTGGGAAGCATTGCGAAGTGTACAGTTCCCATTGTGTGGTATCCATTGCGAAGTGTACAGTTCCCATTCTGTGGTAACCATTGTGAAGTGTACAGTTCCCATTGTGAGGTAACAGTTTAGAAGTGTACAGTTCCCATTGTGTGGTAACCGCTGCAAAGTGTGCAGTTACCATAGTGTGGTAACCATTGTGAAGCGTACAGTTCCCATTGTGTGGGAACCATTGCGAAGTGCACAGTTCTCATTCTGTGGTGACCATTGCGAAGGGTAAAGTTGCGATTGTGTGGTAATCATAGTGAAGTGTACAGTTACCATTGTGTGGTCAACGTTGTGAAGTGTACAGTTCCCATTGTGTGGTAACATTATGAAGGGTACAGTTACCATTGTGTGCTAACCATTGAGAAGTGTAAAGTTTCCATTGTGTTGTAACACCTGTGAAGTGTGCAGTTCCCATTGTGCGATAACCATTGCGAAGTGGACAGTTCCCATTGTGTGGTGACCATTTTGAAATGCACAGTTACTATTGTGTGGTAACCATTGTGACGTGTAAAGTTCTCATTGTGTGGTAACCACTGCATAGTGTACACGTACAATTGTGTCATAACCATTATGAAGTGTACAGTTCCCATTGTGTGGTAACCAATGAGAAGTGTAAAGTTCCCATTGTGTGGTGACCATTTTGAAGTGTACAGTTACCATTGTGTGGTAACCATTGTGAAGTGTACAATTCCCATTGTGTGGTAGTAACCGTTGTAAAGTGTACAGCTACCATTGAGTTGGAACCATTTTGGGGTGTACAGTTCCCATTGTGTGGTAACCATGATGAAGTGTACAGTTATCATTGTATGGGAACCATTGTGAAGGGTACAGTTCCCATTGTGTGGTAACCATTGGAAAGTGTACAGTTCCCATTATGTGTAACCATTGTGAAGTGTTCAGTTTTTATTGTGTGGTAACCATTGTGAAGTGTAGAGTTACCATTGTGTGGTAAAGACTCCGAAGTGTACAGTTTCCGTTGTATGGTTACCATTGTAGAGTGTACAGTTACCATTGTGTGGTAACCACTGTGAAGAGTGCAGTTACCATTGTGTGGTAACCATTGTGAAGTGTACAGTTATTATTGTGTGGTAACCATTGTGAAGGGTACAGTTACCATTGTGTGGTAACCATTGTCAATTTTAGAGTTTCCATTTTTAGTAACCATTGTCAAGTGTACAGTTACCATCGTCAAGTAACCATTGTGATGTGTACAGTTCCCATTGTGTGGTAAGCATTGTGAAGTGTACATTTACCATTTTGTGGAAACCATTGTAAAGTGTACAGTTCCCATTGCGTGGTAACCATTGTGAAGTGTACAGTTATTATTGTTTGGAAACCATTGTAAGGTTTACAGTTCCGATTGTGTGGTAACGATGGTGAAGTGTACAGTTTCCATTGTGTGTAAGCATTGTGAAGCGTACAATTTTTATTGTGTGGTAACTATTGTGACGTGTACAGTTCCCATTGTGTGGTAACCGCTGTGAAGTGTACAGTTCCCATTGTGTGGTAACCGCTGTGAAGTGTAGAGTTCCAACGGTGTGGTAACCATTGTGAAGTGTACCATTCCCATTGTGTGGTAACCATTGTCAAGTGTACAGTTCCCATGATGTGGTAAAAATTGTGAATTGTACATTTCCCATTGTGTGGTAACAATTGTGAAGTGTACAGTTCCATTTGTGTGTAATCATTGTGAAGTGTACAGTTCCTGTTTTGTGGTAACCACGGTGAAGTGTGCAGTTTCGTTTTTGGGGTGACCGCTGAGAAATGTAGATTTACCATTGTGTGTAACCATTGTGAAGTGTACAGTTCCCATTGTGTTTAACCATAGTGAAGTGTCCAGATTTCATTGTGTTGTAACCATTCTGAAGTGTAGAGCTCCCCTTGTGTGTAACCATTGTGATGTGTACAGTCACCATTGTGTGGTACCCATTGTAAAGTGTACAGTTCCCATAGTGTGTAACCATTGTGAAAAGTAAAGTTACCATTGTGTGGTGACCGCTGCAAAGTGTACAGATCCCATTGTGTGGTAACCATTGTGAAGTGTAGAGTTTCCATTGTGAGCTAACCACTGCAAAGTGTACAGTTTCCATTGTGTGGTAACCGTTGTGAAGTGTACAGTTATCATTGTGTTTTAACCATTGTGAAGTGTACAGTTTCCTTTGTTTGTAACCATTGTGAAGTGTAAAGTTCCAATTGTGTGGTAATCATCGTGAAGTGCACCTTTCCCATTGTCTGTAACCATTGTAAACTGTACATTTACCATTGTGTGGGAACCATTGTGAAGTGTAAAGTTTCCATTGTGTCATAAGCATTGTGAAGTGTAAAGTTCCCATTGTGTGGTAACCATTGTGAAGCCTACAGTTCTCATAGTGTGTAACCATTGTGAAGTGTACAGTTTTCATTGTGTGGTAACTATTATGAAGGGTACAGTTTCCATTGTCTGATAACCATTGTGAAGTGTACAGTTATTACTGTGTGGTAACCATTGTGAAATGCCCAGTTTCTATGGTGTGGTAACTGATGTAAAGTGTACAGTTCCCACTGTGTGGTAACCATAGTGAAGTGTACAGTTCCGATTATGTGGGAACTATTGTGAAGTGTAGAGCTCTTATTGTGTGTAGCCATTGTGAAGTGTACAGTTACGACTGTGTGGTAACTGCTGTGGTGTGCACAGTTCCCATTATGTGGGAACAATTGTGAAGTGTAGAGCTCTCATTGTGTGTAACCATTGTGACGTGCACAGTTCCCATTGTGTGGTAACCATTGTGAAGTGTAGAGTTACCATTGTGTGGTAACCACTGTGAAGTGTACAGTTCCCATTGTGTGGTAACCATTGTGAGGTGTAGAGTTTCCATTGAGAGGTAACCACTGTGAAGTGTACAGTTACCATTGTGTGGTAACCATTTTTAAGTGTACAATCACCATTGTGTGTAACCATTGTAAAGTTTACGGTTCTCATTGTGTGGTAACAACTGTAAAGTGTACGGTTTCCATTGTGTGGTATATGCTGCGAAGTGTAGAGTTTTTATTGTGTGGTATCCATTGCGAAGTGTACAGTTTCCATTGTGTGGTAACCATTGTGAAGTGTAGAGTTTACATTGTGTGTAACCATTGTGAAGTGTACAGTTACCATTGTGTTGTCAACACTGTGAAGTGTACAGTTACCATTGTGTGGGAAGCATTGCGAAGTGTACAGTTCCCATTGTGTGGTATCCATTGCGAAGTGTACAGTTCCCATTGTGTGGTAACCATTGTGAAGTGTAGAGTTTCCATTGTGAGCTAACCACTGCAAAGTGTACAGTTTCCATTGTGTGGTAACCGTTGTGAAGTGTACAGTTATCATTGTGTTTTAACCATTGTGAAGTGTACAGTTTCCTTTGTTTGTAACCATTGTGAAGTGTAAAGATCCAATTGTGTGGTAACCATCGTGAAGTGCACTTTTCCCATTGTCTGTAACCATTGTAAACTGTACATTTACCATTGTGTGGGAACCATTGTGAAGTGTAAAGTTTCCATTGTGTCATAAGCATTGTGAAGTGTAAATTTCCCATTGTGTGGTAACCAGTGTGAAGCCTACAGTTCTCATAGTGTGTAACCATTGTGAAGTGTACAGTTTTCATTGTGTGGTAACTATTGTGAAGGGTACAGTTTCCATTGTCTGATAACCATTGTGAAGTGTACAGTTATTACTGTGTGGTAACCATTGTGAAATGCCCAGTTTCTATGGTGTGGTAACTGCTGTAAAGTGTACAATTCCCACAGTGTGGTAACCATAGTGAGGTGTACAGTTCCGATTATGTGGGAACTATTGTGAAGTGTGGAGCTCTTATTGTGTGTATTCATTGTGAAGTGTACAGTTCCCATTTTCTGGTCACCATGGTGAAGTGTACAGTTTTTATTGTGTGGTAATCATTGCGAAGTGTACAATTTTTATTGTGTGGTAAACATTTTAAAGTGTACAGTTACCGTTTTTTGGTAACCACTGTGAAGTGTACAGTTCCCATTATGTGGTAATCATTTTGAAATGTACTATTCCCATTGTGTGTAACAATTGTGAAGTGTACAGTTTCCATTGTGTAGTAACTGCTGTGAAGTGTACAGTTACAATTGTGTGTAACCATTGTGAAGTGTAAAGTTTTCTTTTTATGTAACCATTGTGAACTGTAGTTTCCATTGTGTGGTAACAATTTTGAAGTGTACAGTTCCCATTGTGTGGTAACCGCTGTTAAGTTTACAGTCTCCATTGTGTGGTAATTATGGTAAAGTACCAAAAAACGGGTACTGTACAATTCACAATGGTTACCACACAATAGTAACTGTACATTTCACAATGGTTACCACACAATGGTACTTGTACAGTGCGCAATTCTTACCACAAAGGGAAACTGTACACTTGACAGCAATTACCACACAATGGAAACTGTACACTTCACCATGGTTACCACACAATTGAAACTGTACAATTCAAAATTGTTACCACACAATGGGAACTCTATATTTCACAATGGTTAGACCCAGTGGGAACTCTGCACTTCACAGTGGTTCCAACACAATGGAAACTGAACACTTCACAATGGTAACCACAGAATAGGAACTGTACACTTCACAATCATTACGCACAATAAAAACTGTACACTTCACAATTGTTTTCACACAATGGGAATTGAACCCTTCACAATGGTTTCCACACAATGAAAACTGTACACTTCGAAGATGGCACTGAGAACAACCCAGGATTGGAGCTTGCGTTTTGCCCGCGGAGAGGTGAGTCTGAGCTGCATTTCCAGACTGATCTTTGTTGCCCATGGAACGGGGAAATTCCCAAGTGAAGAGGAGACGCGGGATGCCAGGCAGAACCTCCGCCTGGCGAAGCCGGCAGCCGGGGTGGTGGTGACCGGCCCTGCCCAGTGCTCCCTACAGGGCGCGCTTGTCCGGGTGCCCTGTTGTACTGGCAACCGGAGACGTGAGAGGGCTGGACTTGAGACTGAGCTAGACTTGGACAGTGGGCCAGCCCAGGGGATTGCCGAGACAGAGCGTTAGGGGTGGCCTAGTGGGACGAACAAAACCGCGATCTCAAACAAGCCCCATGCAGACGGCCCGAGACGCTCTGTGGGGGAGGGGCGGCCACCATTACCGAGGCAACCCGCCCTAACTGAAATACACGCCCACTGCTGACACAGCCTGCCGTTGCTGAGGCAACCCGCTACAACAGAGAGTCTCCGCCGGAGAACGTGGCAGAGAACACAGCAGAACAGCGGAGCCAGGGCGAGTCTCACGACAGAAGGGCGGAACCTCGGCAGGCAAACAGTGGCTAGTCTGTGTCCTATCCGGGCAGGACCTCAACGGACATCCAAAAATAAAGCCCAAACCCCTCAACACAGAGAAAAAAAAAGGGTTTTTTTAATGAACTCTGTTGCAGCAGAATCAAACATAGCATCCTAACAGCCCTGAATGAACAACAGAGCTCACAGCTCAGCAATTAAGCCCCTATAAAGTACAAACTGTCTCCTCAAGCAGCTCCCTGACCCCTCTATATCCAAAAGACTGACATTAGGCAGGCATCATCCTGGGACAAAGATAGCAGAAAAAGAAACTGGTAGCATCCCTCGCTGTGCCACAGCAGCTAGAGGTGCACCGCAGACAAGCAGGGTCTGGAGTGAACCTCAGCAGTCGTACAGCGAAGGGGCTAGATTGGTAGAAGGAAAACCAAGCAACAGAAATACTTCATCATCAACATTCTGGGTGTCCACTCAGAGACTCAATCGAAAAGTCAGCAACTACGCAGACGACCAGCGGACAAATCCACAAAGATGGGAAGAAACCAGCGCAAAAAGGAGGAAAACACCCGAAACCAGAACACCTCACCTCCTAGAAAGGACCAAAACTCCTCCCCAACAAGGGAACAAAACTGGACAGAGAATGACTGTGACGAAATGACGGAATTAGACTTCAGAAGATGGATAATGAGAAACTTTTGTGAGCTAAAAGATCATGTATTAAATCAATGCAAAGAAACTAAGAACCTTGAAAAAAGATTCGAGGAAATGATAACAAGAATGGATAACTTAGAGAGGAATATGAATGAATTAAAGGAGCTGAAAAACACAATACGAGAACTTCGCGAAGCATGCACAAGTTTCAATAGCCGAATCGACCAAGCAGAAGAAAGAATATCTGAAGTCGAAGACCAACTCAATGAAATAAAACGAGAAACCAAGATTAGAGAAAAAATCGCAAAAAGGAATGAACAAAGTCTCCAAGAAATGTGGGACTATGTGAAGAGACCTAACCTACGTTTGATAGGTGTACCAGAAGGGGATGAAGAGAATGAATCCAAGCTGGAAAATACTCTTCAGGACATCATCCAGGAAAACTTCCCCCACCTAGCAAGACAGGCCAACACTCAATTGCAGGAAATACAGAGAACACCACAAAGATATTCTGCAAGAAGAGCAACCCCAAGGCACATAATCGTTAGATTCAACAGGGTTGAAATAAAGGAGAGAATACTAAGGGCAGCCAGAGAGAAAGGTCGGGTCACCCACAAAGGGAAGCCCATCAGACTCACAGCAGATCTCTCGGCAGAAACACTACAAGCCAGAAGAGAGTGGGGGCCAATATTCAACATTCTTAAAGAAAAGAACTTTCATCAACATAATGAAGAATCTACAACAACGAACAGGCAAAACAGCCACTTAGCATCAAAATGGCAGTATCAAATTCACACATAACAATATTAACCCTAAATGTAAATGGACTAAATGCACCAATCAAAAGACACAGACTGGCAAATTGGATAAAAATCCAAAACCCATCAGTGTGCTGTATACAGGAAACCCATCTCACATGCAAGGATACACAAAGGCTCAAAATAAAGGGATGGAGAAAGATTTACCAAGCAAACGGAAAGCAATAAAAAGCAGGAGTTGCAATTCTTATCTCTGATAAAATAGACTTTAAAGCAACAAAAATCAAAAGAGACAAAGAAGGCCATTACATAATGGTAAAAGGATCGATACAACAAGAAGAGCTAACGATCCTAAACATATATGGACCCAATGCAGGAGCACCCAGATGCATAAGGCAAGTTCTTAACGACTTACAAAAGGACTTAGACTCCCACACAATAATAGTGGGAGACTTTAACACTCCACTGTCAATACTAGACAGATCAACCAGACAGAAAATCAACAAGGATATTCAGGGCTTGAACTCAGACCTGGAACAAGCAAACCTGATAGACATTTACAGAACTCTCCACCCCAAATCCACAGAATACACATTCTTCTCAGCACCACATCACACCTACTCTAAAATTGACCACATAATTGGAAGTAAAGCACTGCTCAACAAATTCAAAACAACTGAAATCATTACAAACAGCCTCTCAGACCATAGTGCAATCAAGTTAGAACTCAGAATTCAGAAACCAACCCAGAACCGCACAGCTTCATGGAAACTGAACAACTGGCTCTTGAATGTTGACTGGGTAAACAATGAAATGAAGTCAGAAATGAAGAAGTTCTTCGAAACCAATGAGAACGAAGACACAACGTGCCAGAACCTCTGGGACACATTTAAAGCAGTCTCTAGAGGAAAGTATATAGCAATAAGTACCCATATGAGGAGAATGGAGAGATCCAAATTGACACCCTATCGTCAAAATTGAAAGAGCTAGAGGAGCAAGATCAAAAAAACTCAAAACCCAGCAGAAGACAAGAAATAACTAAGATCAGAGCTGAGCTGCAGGAGATTGAGACACGAAAAACCCTTCAAAAAATCAATAAATCCAAGAGCTGGTTTTTTGAAAAGATCAACAAAATAGACAGACCACTAGCCAGATTGATTAAAAAGAAAAGAGAGAACAACCAAATAGATGCAATAAAAAATGATAAACGGGAAATCACCACAGATTCCACAGAAATTCAAACCATCATCAGAGAATATTACAAACAACTCTATGCACATAAACTAGTAAACCTGGAAGAAATGGATAAATTCCTGGACTCCTGTGTCCTCCCAAGCCTAAACCAGGAGGAAGCTGAAACTATGAACAGACCAATAACAAGGTCATAAGATGAGGCAGCAATTAAGAGCTTACCACACAAAAAAAGCCCAGGTCCAGACGGGTTCACAGCCAAATTCTACCAGACACACAAGGAGGAGCTGGTACCATTCCTTCTAAAACTATTTCAAACAATCCAAAAAGAGGGAATTCTTCCGAAATCATTTTATGAGACCAACATCATTCTGATACCAAAACCCGGCAGAGACCCAACAAGAAAAGAAAACTTCAGGCCAATATCCATGATGAACATAGATGCAAAAATCTTCAATAAAATATTGGCAAGCCGATTGCAACAGCAAATCAAAAAACTTATTCATCATGATCAAGTAGGATTCATCTCGGGGATGCAAGGCTGGTTCAACATACGCAAGTCTATCAACGTAATTCACCACATAAACAGAACCAAAAACAAAAACCACATGATTATCTCAATTGATGCAGAGGAGGCATTTGACAAAATTCAACAGCCCTTTATGCTAAAAACCCTCAATAAACTCGGTATTGATGGAACACATCTCAAAGTAATCAAAGCTATTTACAACAAACCAACAGCCAATATCATACTGAATGGGCAAAAACTGGAAGCATTCCCTTTGAAATCCGGCACTAGACAAGGATGCCCTCTGTCACCACTCCTATTCAATATAGTACTGGAAGTTCTAGCCAGAGCAATCAAGCAAGAAAAAGAAATAAAGGGTATTCAAATAGGAAAGGTAGAAGCCAAATTGTCTCTATTTGCAGATGATATGATAGTATACCTAGAAGACCTCATCACCTCAGCCCAAAAACTCCTGAAACTGATAAGCAACTTCAGCAAAGTCTCAGGATATAAAATCAATGTGAAAAAATCACAAGCATTCGTCTACACCAATAACAGACTTAAAGAAAGCCAAATCAAGAACGAACTGCCATTCGCAATTGCTACAAAAAGAATAAAATACCTTGGAATAAAACTCACAAGGAACGTAAGAGACCTCTTCAAGGAAAACTACAAACCACTGCTCAATGAAATCAGAGAGGACACAAACAGATGGAGAAACATTCCATGTTCATGGTTAGGAAGAATTAATATCTTGAAAATGGCTATACTGCCCAAAGTAATTTACAGAATCAACGCTATCCCCATCAAGCTACCATTGACTTTCTTCACAGAACTGGAAAAAACCACCATGAACTTCATATGGAACCAAAAGAGAGCCCGCATAGCCAAGTCAATTCTAAGCAAAAAGTACACAGCGGGGGGCATCACACTACCGGATTTCAAACTATACTACAAGGCTACAGTAATCAAAACAGCATGGTACTGGTACCAAAACAGAGATATAGACCAATGGAACAAAACAGAGGCACCGGAGGCAACACAACATACATACAACTATACAATCTTTGATAAACCTGACAAAAACAAGCAATGGGGCAAGGATTCCATGTTTAACAAATGGTGTTCGGAAAACTGGCTAGCCATGTGCAGAAAGCAGAAACTGGACCCCTTCCTGACACCTTACATTAAAATTAACTCCAAATGGATTAAAGACTTAAACATAAGACCTAGCACCATAAAAACCCTAGAAGGAAATCTAGGCAAAACTATCCAGGACATAGGAGTAGGCAAGGACTTCATGAACAAAACACCAAAAGCATTGGCAACAAAAGCCAAAATAGACAAATGGGACCTAATGAAACTCCACAGCTTCTGCACGGCAAAAGAAACAGTCACTAGAGTGGATCGGCAACCAACAGAATGGGAAAAATTTTCGCAGTCTACCCATCTGACAAAGGGCTGATATCCGGAATTTACAAAGAACTCAAACAGATTTACAGGAAAAAAACAAACAAGCCCATTCAAAAGTGGGCAAAGGATATGAACAGATACTTTATGAAAGAAGACATATATGAGGCCAACAATCATATGAAAAAATGCTCATCGTCACTGGTCATCAGAGAGATGCAAATCAAAACCACATTGAGATACCATCTCACGCCAGTTAGAATGGCGATCATTAAAAAATCTGGAGACAACAGATGCTGGAGAGGATGTGGAGAAAAAGGAACAGTTCTACACTGTTGGTGGGAGTGTAAATTAGTTCAACCATTGTGGAAGACAGTGTGGCGATTCCTCAAGGCCTTAGAAATAGAAATTCCATTTGACCCAGCAATCCCATTACTGGGTATATATCCAAAAGACTATAAATCGTTCTACTATAAGGACACATGTACACGAATGTTCATTGCAGCACTGTTTACAATAGCAAGGACCTGGAATCAACCCAAATGCCCATTGATAATAGACTGGATTGGAAAAATGTGGCAAATATACACCATGGAATATTATGCAGCAATCAGAAATGATGAGTTTGTGTCGTTTGTAGGGACATAGATGAATCTGGAGAACGTCATCCTCAGCAAACTGACACAAGAACAGAAAATGAAACACCGCATATTCTCACTCACAGGTGGGTGATGAAAAATGAGAACACATGGACACAGAAAGGGGAGTACTAAACACTGGGGTCTATTGGGGGGAAAAGGGGAGGGCCAGAGGTAGGGGGAGGTGGGGAGGGATAGCCTGGGGAGAAATGCCAAATACGGTGAAGGGGAGAAGAAAAGCAAAGCACACTGCCATGTGTGTACCTACGCAACTGTCTTGCATGCTCTGCTCATGTACCCCAAAACCTAAAATCCAATAAAAAATTAAAAAAAAAAGAAAACTGTACACTTCACAGCAGTTACCACACAATGAAAACTGTACACTACACCATGGTTACCACACAATGGTTACAGTACACTTCACAATGGTTTCCACACAATAGTAACTGTACAATTCAAAATGGTTACCACACAATGGGAACTGTACACTTTAAAATGGTTACCACACAATAAAAACTCTACACTTCTCAATGGTTCCCACACAGTGGAGACCGTACCCTTCACAAATGTTACACACAATCTTTACCATACACATCCCAGCGGTTTCCACACAATGGAAACTCTACACTTCACAGTGGTTACCACACAATAAGAACTGTATACTTCACAATGGTTACACACAAAGGGAACGGTGCACTTCATAATGGTTACCACACAATGGGAACTGTACACTTCACAATAATTACACACAATGGGAACTGTACACTTCACAATTGTTTTCACTCAATGGGAACTCTACACTTTACAATGGTTACTACACAGTGGGAACTTTACACTTCACAGCAGTTTCCACAAAATGGGAACTGTACACTTCGTAATGGTTACCACACAATGGTAATTGTACACTGTAAAATGGTTACCACACAATGGTAACTGTACACTTCACAATGGTTACCACAGGGTGGGAATTGTACACTTCACAGTGGTTACCACAAAATGGTTACTGTACAATTCGCAATGGTTACCACACAATGGTAACTGTACACTTCACAATGGTTACCACACAATGGGAACTGTACACTTCACAATGGTTACACACAACAAGAAGTGTACACTTCGCAATGGTTACCACACAATGGTAATTGTACACTTCACAATGGTAACAAACCATTTTAACTGTACATTTCCCATTGTTACACACAGTGGTAACTGTGCACTTCATAATGGTTACCACACAATGGTAACTGTACACTTCACAATGGTTACCACACAATGGTAACTGTACAATTCACAATGGTTACCACACAATAATCAGTTTACACTTCGCAATGGTTACCACAGAATGAGACCTGTACACTTCACAATGGTTTCCACAAAATGGTAACTGTACACTTTACAGCGGTTACGACACAATGGGAAGTGTACAATTCACAATGGTTACCACACAATGGAAACTGTACACTTCACAATGGTTACCACAAAATAAGAACTGTATACTTGCAAATGGTTACACACAATGGTAACTGTACATTTCACAGCGGTTACCACTGTGATTCCCACACAATGGTAACTGTACACTTCACAGCGGTTACCACACAATGAAAACTGTACACTTCACAATGTTTACCACACGATGGAAACTGTACTCTTTACAATGGTTATACACAATGGTAACTGTACACTTCACAATGGTTAACACAAATGGTAACTGTACACTTCGCAGAGGTTACCACACAATGGTAACTGCACACTTCGCAATGGTTGCCACACAATGGTAATTGTACATTGTGCAATGGTGACCACACAATGGTAACTGTACATATCGCAATGGTTACCACAAAATGGGAATTGTACACTTTGCAGTGGTTATCACACAATGGTTATTATACACTTTGCAATGGTTACCACACAATGGTAACTGTACACTTCGTAGTGATTGCCACACAATGGGAACTGTACACTTTGCAGCGGTTAGAACACAATGGGAATTGTACACTTTTCAATGGTTACCACAAAATGGAAACGGTACACTTCGCAGCGGTTACCACACAATAATAACTCTACACTTCACAGCAGTTACCACACAATGGTAAGTGTACACTTCACAATGGTTACCACACAATGGGAACTGTACTATTCACAATGGTTACACACAATAAGAACTGTGCACTTGGCAATGGTTACCACACAATGGTAACTGTACACTTCAAAATGGTTACAAACCATTGTAACTGTACATTTCCAAATGGTTACACACAGTGGTAACTGTACACTTCATAATGGTTACCACACAATGGAAACTGTACACTTCACAATGGCTAACACACAATGGTAACTGTACACTTCACAATGGTTACCACAAAATGGTAACTTTACACTTCGCAATGGTTACCACAGAATGAGAACTGTACACTTCACAATGGTTCCCCCACAATGGTAACTGTATACTTCACAGTGGTTACCAAAAAATTGGAAATGTACACTTCACAATGGTTACCACACCATGAAAACTGAACCCGTCTCAATGGTGACCACACAATGGGAACTGTACACTTCAAAATGGTTACACACAGTGGTAACTGTACACTTCACAGTGGTTACCACACAATGGGAACTATACACTTCAAAATAGTTACACAAAATGGGAACTGTACACTTCACAATATTTACCACATATTGGTAACTGTACACTTCGCAATTGTTACCACAGAATGAGAACTGTACACTTCGTAATGGTTCAAACACAATAATAAATGTACACTTCAGAGCGGATACCACACAATGGGAACTGTACACTTCACAATGGTTACCACACAATGGGAACTGTACTCTTCACAATGGTTACCACATAATGGAAACTGTGCACTTCACAATAATTACCACACAATAGATATTGTACACTTCAGAATCGTTACACACAATAATAACTGTACACTTCACAGTGATTACCACACAATGAAAACTGTAGACTTCACAATGGTTACCACACAATGGAAACTGTACACTTCACAATGGTTACCACACAATGGAAACTTTACACTTCACAATGCTTACACCAAATAAAAACTGTTCACTTCACAATGGTTACCACACAATGGGAACTGTTCACTTAACAATATTTACCACAGAATGGTAACTGTACACTTCACAATGGTTACCAAACAATGGGAACTCTACACTTCACAATGGTTACACTTCACAATGGTTACACACAATAGTAACTGTACACTTTGCAATGGTTACCACACAATGGTAACTGTACACAAAACAATGGTTACTCACAATGGTAACTGTACACTTCACAACAATTACTACACAATGGTAACTGTACACTTCACAATGGTTGCACACAATGGAAACAGTACACTTCAAAATGGTTACCACACAATGGAAATTGTACACTTCACAATGGTTACACACTATGGGAACTGTGTACTTTACTGCAGTTTTCACAGAATGGGAACTGTACACTTCGCAGCGGTTACCACACAATGGGAAATCTACACTTCGCAGCGGTTACCAGACAATGAAAATTGTACACTTTACCATGGTTAACACACAATAAAAACTGTACACTTTACAATGGTCATTACAGAATGGTAACTGTACACTTCGCAATGGTTACACACAATGGTAACTATATATTTTGTAATGGTTAAACAGAATGGTAAATGTACACTAAACAATGGTTACCATACAATGCGAACTGTAGACTTCAAAATGGTTACCACACAATGGTAACTGTACTCTTCACAATGGTTACCACACAATGGTAACTGTACACTGTGCAAGGGTTACCACACAATGGGAACTGTACCCTTCGCAATGGTTACCACAAAATGAGAACTGTACACTTCAGAGCGGTAACCACACAATGGAAATTTTACACTTCACACTGGTTAAAAAACAATAAGAACTGTACACCTCACAATGGTTACCACAAAATGTTAAGTGTACACTTTGCAATGGTTACCACACAATAACAACTGTACACTTTGCATTGGTTAAAACACAAAAAGAACTGTACACTTCACAACGGTTACCACACGATGGTAACTGTACACTTCACAGCGAATACCACACAGTTGGAACTGTACACTTTGCATTGGTTACCACAAAATGGGAACTGTTCACTTCACAGCGATTACCACACAATGGGAACTGTACACTTCACAGCGGTTACCACGCAATGGGTGCTGTACACTTTACAATTATTAAAACACAATGGAAATTGTACACTTCACAATCGTTACCACACAATAACTATACACTTCACAATGGTTAGCACACAATGAGAACTGTGCACTTCACAATGGTTACACACAATAAAAACTGTGCACTTCGCAATAGTTACACACAATTTAAACTGTACACTTCACAGCGGTTACCACACAATCAGAACTGTAAACTACACCACGGTGACCACACAATGGAAACTGTACACTTCACAATGGTTACACACAATGGGAACTGTACACTTTACAATTGTTACCACACAATGGGAACTGTACACTTCACAAGGGTTAACACAATGGGAAATGGACTCTTAGCAATAGTAAACACACAATAGGAATGGTACATTTCACAATGGTTTTACACGATGGGAACTGTACACTTCACAGTGATTACCACACAATGGAAACTGTACACTTCTAAATGGTTACACACAATAAGAACTGTACACTTCACAATGGTTACCACACAATAAGAATGGTACACTTCTTAATACTTACACCCAATGGGAACAGTACACTTCACAATGGATACCACAAAATGGGAATTGTACACTTCACAATGGTTACCACACAATGGGAACTGTACTCTTCCCAATGGTTACACAGAATGGAAACTGTACACTTCACAATGGTTACCACATAATGGAAACTGTACACTTCACAACGGTTACCACACAATGGGAACTTTACACTTCACAATGGTTACCACAAATTGAAACTGTACACTTCAAAATGGTTACCATACTATGAAAACTGTACACTTCACAGTGTTATCACAAGATTGTAACTGTACACTTCATAATGGTTTCCACACAATGGGAACTGTACCCTTCACAATAGTTACCACACAATGACAAGTGTACACATTACAATGGTTACAAACAATGAAAACTGTACACTTCAAATCGGTTACCACACAATGGTAACTATTCACTTCATAATGGTTACTAAACAATAAAAACTGTACACTTTAAGATGGTTACACACAATAGGAACTGTACACTACACAATGGTTACCACACAATGCGAACTGTACACTTCACAATGGTTCTGACACAATGGGAATTGTACACTTCACCACGGTTACACACAATGTTAACTGTACACTTCAAAGTGGTTATAACACAATGGTAACTCTACACTTCACAATAATTACCACACAATGGGAACTTTGCCCTTCAAAATGATTGCACACAATGGAAAATGTATACTTCACAATGGTTACCACACAATGGGAACTGTAAACTTCCGCATGGTTACACACAATGGGAACTGTATATTTTACAATGCTTACCACGCAATGGTAACTGTACACTTCACAATGGTTACGCTCAATGGAAACTGTACACTTCACAATGGTTATCACACAATGGGAAATGTACACTTCACAATGGTTACCAAATAATGGGAACTGTACACTTTACATTGGTTACCACACAATGGGAACTGTACACTTCACAATGATTTCACACAATCAAAATTGTACACTTCAGAGCGGTTACCACACAATGGTAACTTTACACTTCACAATGGTTACCACAAAATGAAAACTATACACGTCACAATGGTTACACACAATGGGAACTTTACACTTCACCATGGTTACCACACGATTGAAGCTGTACACTTCACAATTGTTCCCTCACAATGGAAATTGTACACATCACAATGTTTGTTACACAATGAAAACTGTACACTTCACAGCAGTTACCACGATATGGTAACTTTACAATTCACAATGGTTACCACACAATAAGAAGTGTAAAATTTACAATGGTTACACACATTAAAAACTCTAGAAATTACAATGGTTTTCACACAATGGAAACTGTACACATCACAATGGTTACCACACAATGAAAACTATACACTTCATAGCATTTACCACACCATGACAACTGTACACTTTACAATGATTACCACACAATGGGAATTGTTCACTTCACAATAGTTACTACACAATGGGAACTGTAAAATTCACAGCGGTTCCCACACAATGGTAACTGTACACTTCACAATGGTTACCACAAAATGGGGACTCCATTCTTCACAATGGTTATAACACAATGAGCAATGTACACTTCACAATTGTTCCACACAATGAAAACTGTACACTTCATAA
This sequence comes from Callithrix jacchus, assembly GCF_049354715.1. Taxonomy (NCBI): domain Eukaryota; kingdom Metazoa; phylum Chordata; class Mammalia; order Primates; family Cebidae; genus Callithrix; species Callithrix jacchus. The sequence continues at coordinate 15,590,288 of NC_133525.1, forward strand.
TGGTTCTCATACAATGGGAGCAGTACACTTCACAATAGTTCCCACAAATGGCAAATGTACACTTCCCAATGGTTACACACAATATTAACGGGCACTTTACTATGGTTCCCATAAAATGGGAACTCTACACTTCCCAATGTTTACACACAATATGAACTGAACACTTCACAATGGTTTCCACAAAATGGTAACTGTACACTTCACAATGGTTATGCACAATGTAATCTGAACAATTCAGAATGGTTACCAAACAATAAGAACTGCGCACTTCACAATGGTTACACACAATAAAAACTGTACAATTCACAGAGGTTACCACACAATAGTGACTGTGCACTAAACAATGGTTACCACACAATGAAAACTGTACACTTTACAATAATTACACACAATGGGAAATGTACAGTTCACAATGGTTCCCACACAATGGGAATGTACACTTCACAATGGTTACCACACGATGGGAAATGTACACTTCACAATGGTTACCACACAATGGGAACTGTACTCGTTAATTGGTTACAAAACAATGGGAACTGTACACTTCACAATGGTTACACACAATAAAACCTGTACACATCACAGCGGTTGCCACACAATTGTAACCGTACATTTCACAATGGTTTCCACACAATGAGAACTGTACATTTCACAATGGTTACACACAATGGTAACTGTACATTTTACAGTGGTTACCACAAAATGGTAACTCTACCCTTTACAATGGTCACCACACAATGAAAACTGTACACTTCACAATGGTTACACACAATGAAAACTGTACACTTTACAATGGTTACACACAATGGTACCTGTACACATTAAAATGGCTATAAACAATTGTAACTGTACACTTCACAATGATTACAACACGAAGGTAACTGTAAACTTCACAGCGATTACCACACAATGGTAACTGTACACTTCACATTGATTACCACACGATGGGATGTGTACACTTCACAATGCTTACAACACAATGGGAAGTGTACACTTAACAATGGTTACCACACAATAGGAACTGAGCACTTCACGAGGTTTACCACATAATGGGAACTGTACACTTCACAGTGGTTACCACAAAATGGGAACTGTACACTTAAAAATGGTTAAACACAATGTGAACTGGACACTTCACAATGGTAACCACACAATAAAATCTGTACACTTCACAAAGGATACACACAATGGGAATTATACACTTCAAAATGGTTATCACACAATCGGAACTGTGCACTTCACAATGGTTCCCAAACAATGGTAACTGTACACTTTACAATGGTTTCCATTCAATGGCAACTGTACACTTTACAATTGTTACCACACAATGGTAACTGTACACTTCACAATGGTTACCACACAATGTGAACTGTAATCTTTCTCATGGTTACACACAATGGGAACTGTACACTTCACAATGGTTACTACACAGTGGTAACTGTACACTTCACAATGGTTACCACACAATTTTAATTGAACACTTCACAGCAGTTACCACACAATGGTAACTGTACACATCATAATGATTACAACACAATAAGAACTGTACTCTTCACAATGGTTACACAAAATGAGAACTGTACACTTCCCAATAATTACACACAATGGGAACTGTACACTTCACAATGGTTACCACACAATGTAAACTGTACACTTCTCAATGGTTACCACACAATGGTAACTGTACACTTCACAATGGTTACCACACAATAAGAACTGTACACGTAACAGTGGTTACCACACAATGGGAACGGTACTCTTTACAATGGTTACCACACAATTGGAACTGTACACTTCACAATGGTTACACACAATGAAAACTGTACACTTCACAGTGGTTACCACACAATGGTAACCGTACACTTCACAATTGTTCCCACACAATGAGAACTGTGCACTGCAGAATGGTTAAACACAATAGTAACTGTTCACTTCACAGTGGTTACCGCACAATGGTAACTCTACACTTCACAATGGTCACCACAAAATGGTAACTGTGCATTCACAATTGTTACACACAATGGATACTGTACACTTTACAGCAGTTACCACAAAATTGGAACTGTGCACTTCACAATGGTTACCACAAAGTGGTAACTGTACACTTCTCAATGATTACCAAACAATAAGAACTGTACACGTAACAATGGTAACCACACAATGGTAACTGTAAACTTAAAAATGGTTACCACACAATAAGAACTGTACACGTAACAATGGTTACCACACAATTAAAACTGTACCCTTTACAATAGTAACCACACAATGGGAACCGTACACTTCACAATGGTTACGAACAATGAAAACTTTACACTTCACAACGGGTACCACGCAATGGACACCGTACACTTTACAATTGTTTTCACACAATGAGAACTGTACACTTCACAATGCTTACACACAATTGTTACTGTACACTTCACAGTGGTTACCACACAATGGTAACTCTACAGTTTACAATGGTCACCACACAATAGAAATTGTGCACTCGCAATGGGTCCCACACAATGGGAACTGTACACTTCACAGCAGTTACCACACAATAGGAACTGTGCACTTCACAATGGTTACCACACAGTGTTAACTGTTACCTTCACAATGGTTACCACACAATAAGAACTGTACACATAACAATGGTTACCACACAATGAGAACTGTTTTCTTCACAACTGATACCACACAATGGGAACTCTACACTTCACAATAGTTACACAAAATGGAAACTGTACACTTCACAGCGGTTACCACACAATGGTAACTGTACACTTCACAATGGTTCCCACACAATGGGAACTGTACACTTCACCATGGTTACCACACAATGGTAACTGTGCAATTTACAATGGTTACCACACAATGAGAACTGTACACTTCACAATGGTTACACAAAATAAGAACTGTACACTTCACAATGGTAAAAACACAATGAGAACTGTACATTTCCCGATGGTTAAACCCAATGGAAACTTTACACTTCACAATGATTACCACACAATTGGAAGAGTACACTTCACAGCATTTACCACACAAACGTAGCTGTACACTTCACAATTATTACCACACAGTGGTAACTGTACACTTCACAATGGTTACAAACAATGGGAACTGTACACTTCACAATGTTTTCCACACAATGGAAACTGTACACTTCACAATACTTGCCATACAATTGGAACGGTACATTTCACAGCAGTTACCTTACAATGGGAACTATACATTTCACAAGTGTTACCTCATAATGGAAACTGTACACTTCACAATAATTACCACACAGCGGTAACTGTACAGTTCACAATGGTTACCACACCATAAGAACTGTACCCTTCAAAATGGTTACCACACTATAAAAACTTTACACTTCACAATGGTTCCGACACAATAGAAACTGTACACTTTAGAATGGTTCAAACACAATGGAGACTGTACCCTTCACAATGGTTACACACAATGGTTACTGAACACTTCAAAGTGGTTACCACACAATGGTAACCGTACACGTCACTATTGTAACCACACAATGGGTTCTGTACACTTCACAATGGTTACACACAATAAAAACTGTACACTTCAAAATGGTTACCACACAATCGGAACTCTACACTTCACAATAATTACACAAAATGGTTACTGAACACTTCACAGCTGTTACCACACAATGCTTACAGTACACTTCACTATGGTAACCACACAATGAGGACTGTACACTTCACAATCGTTACACACAATGAAAACTGTACACTTCACAATGGTTACCACACAATGGAAACAGTACACTTCACAATGGTTACCACACAATGAAAACTGTACACTTCACAATGGTTACCACACAATGGAAACTGTACAATTCACAATGGTTACCACACAAAGGGAACTGTACACTTTACAATGGTTACCACACAATGAAAATGGTACATTTCACAATGTTTTCACACAATGGGAACTGTACCCTTCACCACGATTACCACACAATGGGAAATGTACACTTCACAATGGTTACCACACAATAAGAACTGTACACTTCTTAATGGTTACACACAATAACAACTGTATACTTCATAATGTTTACCACACAATGGGAACTCTACAGTTCACAATGCTTACACACAATGGTAACTGTACACTTCACAATGGTTACACAAAATGGTAACTGTACTCTTCACAATGCTTACCACACAATAAGAACTGTACACTTCACAATGCTTACCACACAATAAGAACTGTACACTTCACAATACTTGCCATACAATGGGAACGGTACATTTCACAGCAGTTACCCCACAATGGAAACTATACACTTCACAAGTGTTACCACATAATGGGAACTGTACACTTCACAATGGTTACCACACAGCAGTAACTGTACAGTTTACAATAATTACCACACAATAAAAACTGTCCTTTTCAAAATGGTTACCACACAATAAAAACTCTACACTTCACAATGGTTTTGACACAATAGAAACTGTACACTTTAGAATTGTTCTTACACAATGGAGACTGTACCATTCACAATGGTTACACACAATGGTTACTGAACACTTCACAGCGGTTACCATACAAAGAAAACTGTACACTTTACAATGGTAACCACACAATGGGAACTGTACACTTCAAAACGGTTACACACAATGAAAACTGTACACTTTACAATGTTTACAACACAATGGAAACTGTACACTTCACAGTGGTTACCACACAATGGGAACTGTACACATTACAGTGGTTACCACACAATGGTAACTGTACCATTCCCAGCGGTTACCACAAAATTGTAACTGTATATTTCACACAGGTTAGCACAAAATGGGAACTGTACACTTCACAATGATTTCCACACAATGGCAAATGTACACTTCACAATGTTTACCACACAATTGGTACTGTACACTTGACAATGGTTACCACACAATTGGTACTGTACACTTGACAATGGTTACCACACAATTGGAGCTGTACACTTTGCAATGGTTACCACACAATGAGAATGGTACATTTCACCATGTTTTCACACAATAAGAAATGTACACTTCACAGCAATTACCACCCAATGAAAACTTTACACCTAAAAATGGTTGCACACAATGGTAACTGTACACTTCACAATGGTTACCACACAATGGGGACTGTACTCTTAACAATCATAAACCCACAATGGGAATAATACATTTCACAATGATTTCACACAATAAGAACTGTACACTTCACAGCGATTACCACACAATGGGAGCCGTACACTTCACAATGGTTAAACACCAAGGGAACTGTACACTTCACAATGGTTACACAAAATGGAAACTGTACACTTCGCAATGTTTACCATTGAATCGGAACTGTACTGTTCGGTAAGGTTACCACACAATTAGAACTGTACACTTCCTAGCGATTACCACACAATGAAAACTGTACACTTCACAGCGTTTACCACACAATGGGAACTCTACACTTCACAATGGTTACCACACAATGGAAACTCTATTCTTCACAATCGTTACCACACAATAATATTCATACACTTCACAATGGTTACCACACAATGGTAACTGTACACTTCGCAATAGTTACCACAGAATGAAAACTGTACACTCCACAATGGTTCCCACACAATGGAAACTCTACACTTTACAGAGGTTACCACACTGTGGTAACTGTACACTTCATAGCAGTTACCACACAATGGGAACTGTACACTTCCCTATGGTTACCACAAAATGGGAACTGTACACTTCACAATGGTTACCACACAATGGACAGTGTACATTTCACAATGGTAACACACAATGAGAACTCTACCCTTCACAATTTTTTTCACACAAAGGGAAATGTACACTTCACAATGATTACCACACAATGGAACTTGTACACTTCACAGCAGTTACCACACCATGGGAACTGTAGACTACACAGTGGGTACCACACTGTGGTAACTGCACACATCACAATAGTTACCACACAATGGGAACTGTACACTTCACAATGGTTACTACACAATAAAAACTGTACACTTCACACTTGTTCCCACACAATGGAAACTGTACACTTCATAATGATTACACACAATAAGTACTGTACACTTCACAATGGTTTCCACATAATGGAATCTGTACATTTTCCAATGGTTAAACACAATAAGAACTTTTCACTTTACAATGGTTACAACAAAATAGTAATTCTACACTTTACAGCTGTTACCACACAATGGTAACTGTACATTTTACAATGATTACCACACAATTGGAACTGTACAGTTTACAATGGTTACAAACAATGGAAACTGTACACTTCACAATTGTTTCCACACAATGGTAACTGTACATTTCACAATGTTTACAACGGAATGTGAACTGTACACTTCACAATGGTGACCACACAATGGTAACTGTACACTTCACTGTGGTTACACAATGGAAACTGTACACTTCACAATGGTTACACCCAAAAGAAACTGTACACTTCATAATGGTCACGACACAATGGTAACTGTACACTTCACAATGGTTACACACCATGAAAACTGAACACTTTACAGCAGTTGCCACACAATGGGAACTGTACACTTCGCAGCAATTACCACACAATGGTAACTCTACACTTCACAATGGTTACGCACAATAGGAACAGTACACTTCACAATGGTTACCACACAATGGGAACTGTACACTTCGCAGAAATTACCACACAATGGTAACTGTACACTTCACAATGGTTATGCACAATGGGAACAATACACTTCACAATGGTTTCCACACAATGGTAACTGTACACTTCACAATAATCACCACACAATGAAAACTGTACACTTCACAATCATTACCAGACGATGGTACCTGTACACTTCACAATGGTTACTATACAATGGAAACTTTACAGTTGACAATAGTTACCACACAATGGTAACTGTACCCTTCACAATGATTACCACAAAATAATAAGTCTACACTTAGCAATGGTAACGACACAATGGGAACTGCACCCTTCACCATGATTACCACACAATTGAAACTGTACACTTCACAATGGTTACACACAAGGTAAATGTACACTTCACAGAGGTTACCACACAATCGGAATGGTATGCTTCAGCATGGTTACCACACAATGGGAACTGTACATTTTAAAATGTTTACACACAATGGGAACTGTACACTTCACAATGGTTACAAACAATGGACACTGTACACTTCACAATGATTACCACACAATGGGAACTTTAATTTTAACAATGGTAATCAAAAAATGGGAATGGTACATTACAAAATGGTTTCACACAATGGTAACTGTACACTTCACAATGGTTACCACACAATGGAAACTGTACACTTGAAAATGGTTACACACAATGGAAACTGAACCCTTCACAGTGGTTATTACATAATGGCTACTTTACGTTTCACAATGGTTACACACAATGGAAACTGTACACATTACAATGGTTACCACAAAATAGGAAGTGTACACTTCACAATGGTTACCACAACATTGTAACTGTACACTTCACAATGGTTACCACACAATGGGAACTCTTCCCTTCACTATGGTTACCACACAATAAGAACTGTACACTTTACAATGGTTACACACAATGGAAACGGTACACTTCACAGCTGTTACCACACAATGGTAACTGTACACTTCACAATGGTTACCACACCAGAAAAACTGTATATTTCACTATGGTTACACACAATGGGAACTGTACACTTCACAATGGTTACCACATCATTGGAACTGTACACTTCACAATGATTCCCAAACAATGGCAACTGTACACTTCACAATGTTTACCACACAATAGGAACTGTACACATCACAATGGTTTCCACATAATGGGAATGGTGCACTTCACAGTGGTTAGCAGACGATGGTAACTGTACACTTCACAATGGTTACTACACAATGGGAACTTTACACTTTCAATGGTTACCACACAATGGTAAATGTACCCTTCACAATGGTTATCACACATTAAGAACCGTATACTGAACACGGGTAACCACAAAATTGAAACTGTACCCATCACAATAATTACCACACAATAAAAACTATACACTTCAAAATGGTTACACACAATGGGAACTGTACACTTCACAGTGGTTACAACACAATCGTAACTTTATACTTGACAATGGTAACCACACAATAAAAATTGTACAATTCATTATGGTTTCACACAATAAGAACTGTGAAGTCACAGTGGTTACCAGACCATGGGAACTGTACACTTCACAATGGTTACCACACAATGAAAACTGTACACTTCACAATGGTTCCCACACAATCGGAACTGTACACCTCACAATGGTTACAAACAATTGTAACTCTACACTTCATCATGTTTGCCAAACAATGCTAACTCTGCATTTCACAATGGTTACCACACAATGGGAACTATACACTTCACAATGGTTACCACTAAATGGGAACTGTAAACTTCCCCATGGTTAAACACAATTGAAACTGTACACTTCACAATGGTTACCACACAATAAAAACTGTACACTTCACAATGGTTCTCACACAATAAAAGCTGTACACTTCACAATGGTTACCACACAATCGAAAATATACAGTTCACAATGGTCAACAAATAATGGGAACTCTACACTTCACAATAGTTACCGCACAATGGAGACTGTGCACTTCAAATTCGTTGCACGCAATGGTAACTGTACACTTAACAGCAGTTACAAAAAATGGAAACTGTTAACTTCATAATGATTACACATAATGTTTACTGTACACTTCCAAATTGTTACACACCATGAGAACTGTACACTTCATCATGGTTACCGCACAATGAGAACTGTACACTTCACAATGGTTAACACACAATCAGAACTGTACACTTCACAATTGTTACCACACAATGGGAACTATACACTTCACAATGGTTACCACACAATGGGCACTGTACTCTTAACAATGGTAGCCAAACAATGGAAATGGTACATTTCAAATGGTTGTACACAATGGTAACTGTACACTTCACAATGGTTACCACACAATGGGAATGGTACACTTCACAATGATTAAACACAGTGATAACTGGACACTTTACAGCGGTTATTACACAATGAAAACTGTAAGCTTCACAATGATTACCACACAATAAGAATGGTACACTTTACATTTGTTACACACAATGGAAAATCTACGCTTCACAGCAGTCACCACACAATGGAAACTGTACACTTGAAAATGGTTACACACAATGGGAACATAACACTTTACCATGGTTACAACACAAGAGGAACTGTACAGTTTGCAATGGTTACACTCAATTTAAACTGTACACTTCACAATGGTTACCACACAATAGGAAGTGTACACTTCACAATCGTTACACACAATAGAAAATGTACACTTCACAACTGTTACCACACAATGAAAACTGTACACTTCACAATGGTTACCACACAATAAAAACTGTATATTTCACTATGGTTACACACAATGGGAAATGTGCACTTCACAATGGTTACCACACAACGGGAACTGTACACTTTACGATGGTTACCACACAATGGGAAGTGTACACTTCACAGCAGTTACCACACCATGAAAACTGTTCACTTCCCAATGGTTATTACTCATTGGTAACTGTACACTTCACAATGGTTACCACACAATGAAAACTGTACCCTTCACAATGTTTACCACACAATGAAAACTGTACACTTCAAAATGGTTCGACAAAATGGGAATGGTACACTTCCCAATTTTTACACACAATATGAACTGAACACTTTACAACAGTTACCACAAAATGGGAACTGTACACTTGACAATAATTATGCACAATGGGAATTTTACACTTCACAATGGTTACCAAGCAATACAAACTGCGAACTTCACAATAGTTACACACAGTGGAAACTACTTTTCCCAATGGTTACCACACAATGGTTACTGCACACTTCACAATGGTTACCACACAATGAAAACTGTACACTTTACAATGGTTACACACAATGGGAACTGTACACTTCACAATGGTCACCACACAATAGAAACTCTACACTTCACAATGGTTCCCACACAATGGGAAATGTGTACTTCACAATGGTTACCACACAACGGAAACTGTACACTTTACAATGGTTACCACACAATTGTAACTGTAAACTGTACAGCGGTTACCACACAATGAAAACTGTACACTTCACAATGGTTACCGCACAATGGGACATTTATACTTCACAATGGTTACCACACAATGGAAACTGTACGCTTCACAATGGTTACCACAAAATAAGAACTGTACACTTAACAATGGTTACCACGCAATAAGAACTGAACGTTTCACAATGGTTGCCACAAAATGGGAACTGTACACTTCACAATAATTACACACAATGGGAACTGTACACTTCACAGCTGTTACCACACAATGGTGACTGTACATTTCACAATGGTTACACACAGTGGTAACTGCACTCTGCACAGTTGTTACCACACAATGGTAACTCTCCACTTTACAATGGTTACCACATAATGGGAACTGTGCACTTCACAATGGTTACACACAATGGGACTCAACACTTCACAATGGTTACCAAAGTATGGAACTGTACACTTTGCAGCGATGACCACACAATGGAGACTGTACACTTCAAAATCTTTACACACAATGGGAACTGTACCCTTCATAACGGTTACCACAGAATGGGAACTGTACACTTTCCAATGGTTTAACACAATGGGAACTGTACACTTCACAATGGTTATTACACAATGGGAAATGTACATTTCACAGCAGTTACCACACAATGGTAACTCTACACTTCACAATGTTTACACACAATAAGAACTGTAGACTTCAGAGCAGTTACCACACAATGGAAACTGTACCCTTCACAATGGTTACAAACAAAGGTAACTGTACACTTAAAATGGTTACCACACCATAATAGTGATACACTTAACAGTGCTTACCATACAATGGGAACTGTACACTTCACAATGTTTCCCACACAATGGAGACTATAAACTTCACAATGGTTACAAGACAATGGTAACTGTACACTTCACAATGGTTACCACACAATTGTAACTATAAACTTCACAGCGGTTATCAAACAATTGTAACTGTACACTTCACCATAGTTGCCACACAACGGGAACTGTACATATCACAATGGTTACACACAATGGGAACTGTACACTTTACAATGATTACCACACAATAAAAACTGTACACTTTCCAATGGTTAAAACAATAAGAACTGTACACTTAACAATGGTTACCACAAAATGGCAACTGTACCCTTTACAGCGGTTTTCACACAATGGTAACTGTACACTTCATAATGGTTACCACACAATGAAAACTGTACACTTCACAATGGTTACACACAGTGGGAACTGAAAACTTCTCTGCAATTAACACACAGTGGCAATTGAAAACTTTACAGTGGTTACCACACAATGATAACTGTACACTTCACTACAGTTACCACACAATGGGAACTGTACACTCTGCAGCGGTTAGCACACAATGTTAACTGTACACTTCACAATGGTTACCACACAATGAAAACTGTAGACTTTGCAGCAGTTACCACACAATGGTAACTTTACACTTCACAATGGTTACGCATTATGGGAACTGTACACTTCACAATGGTTACCACACAATGGTAACTGTGCACTGTACAGCGGTTACCACACAATGGTAACTGTACACTTCACAGTGGTTACACACAATGGGAACTGTAAACTTCAAAATTGTTACCACACAATGGGAACGGCACACTTTACAATGGTTACCTAAAATGGGAACTGTACACTTCACAATGGTTACACACAATGGTAACTGTACACTTCACAGCAGTTACCACACAATGGGAAATGTACACTTCAACGTGGTTACCACAAAATGGGAACTGTACACTTCACAATCGTTACCACACAATAATAACTCTACACTTCAGGATGGTTACCACACAATGGTAACTGTACACCTTGCAATGGTTACCACACGATGGTTACCACATAATAATAACTGTACACTTCAGAATGGTTACCACACAATGGAAAGTGTACACTTCACAGTGGTTATGCTCAATGGGAACTGTACATTTCACAGCAGTTACCACACAATGGAAACTGTGCCCTTCACAATGGTTACCACAAAATAAGAACGGTACAGTTCACAATGGTTAAAACACAGTAGTAACTGTACACTTCACAATTCTTACCACACAATGGGAACTGAAATTTTCAAAATGGTTACCACACAGTTAAAACTGTAAACTTAACAATGGTAACCAAAGAATGGAAACTGTACACTTCACAGTGGTTACACACAATGGTAACTGTACACTTCACAGCGGTTACCAAACAATGGGAACTGTAGACTTCACAATGGTTAAACACTATGGGAACTGTCCACTTCAGAATGGTTACACACAATGGTAAAATGTACACTTCGCAATAATTACCACAGAATGAAAACTGTACTGTTTACAATGGTTACCACACAATGGGAGCTGTACACTTTGTAGCGATTACACCACAGTGGAAACTGTACACTTCACAGCGATTACCACACAATGAAAACTTTACACTTCACAATGGTTACCACACAATGGAAACTGTACACTTCACATTCGTTACCACACAATAATAACTGTACACATCAGGATGGTAACCACACAATGGTAACTCTACACCTTGCAATGGTTATCACACAATGGAAACTGTACACTTCACAATGGTTAACACACAATAATAACTGTACACTTCCGAATGGTTACCACACAATGGAAACTGTACACTTTCCAATGGTTACACACAATTGTAACTGTACACTACGCAATAGTTACACACAATGGTAACTGTACACTTCACAATGGTTGCCACACAATGGAAACTGTACACTTCACAGCAGTTATCACACAATTGTAACTGTACACTTCACAATGGTTACACACAATACTAACTGTACAATTCACAATGGTCACCACATAATGGTAACTTTACACTTCACAATGGTTACCACAGAAAGGAAACTATACAGTTTGCAATGGTTACCACACAATGGTAACTGTACAATTCACAATAATTACCACACAATGGGAATTGTACACTTCACAGTGGTTTCACACAATTGTAACTGCTCATTTCACAATGGTTACCACACAATAAGAACTGTACACTTTCCAATGGTTACCCCAAAATGGGAACTGTACACTTCACAATGGTTACCACAAAGGGGAACTGTACACTTTACCATAATTACACAATGGTAACTCTACACTTCACAATGGCTAGACACAATGGTAACTGCACACTTCACAATGATTACCACAAAATGGCAACTGTACCCTTCACATCGGTTACCACAACACGGTAACTGTACACTTCACAGCAGTTGCCACAAAATAAAAACTACACTTCACAATGGTTACCGCACAATGGGAACTGTACACTTCACAATGGTTACCACACAATAAAAACTGTACATTTCATAATGGTCACCACACAATGGTAAGTTTACACTTCACAATGGTTACCACAAAATGAAAACTGAGGGGTTCGCAATGGTTACCACACAGTGGGAACTGTACACTTCGCAACAATAACCACACTATGGAAACTGTACACTTCAGAGCGGTTACAAAACAATAGAAACTGTACACTACACAATGGTTACCACACAATGGGAATTGTACAATTCACAATTGTTACCGCAGAATAAAAACTATACACTTCATAATAATTACCACTCAATGGTAACTGTACACTTCGCAATGGTTACCACACAATGGGAATGTTAAACTTCACAATGGTTAAACGCAATGGTAACTTTACACTTTACAATGGTTCTCACACAATGGGAACTCTACACCTCACAATGGTTATCACACAATGGGAACTGTACACTTCGCAATAATTACACACAATGGTAACTGTACACTTCACAATCGCTACCACACAAGGGTAATTATACAGTTCACAGCGGTTACCACACAATGGTAACTGTACATTCAATATGGTAATCACACAATAGAAACTGTACACTTCAAAGTAGGTTTCACACAATGGGAACTCTACACTTCATAATGGTTACCACACAATGGGAACTGTGCACTTCACAATGGTTACCACGAAATGGTAACTGTACACTTCACAATGGTGACCACACAATGGTAACTGTAAACTTCACAATGGTTACCACACAGTGGTAACTCTACACATCAAAATGGTTACACACAATGGTAACTGTACATTTCACAATGGTTACCACACAATGAAAACTGTAAACTTCCCCATGGTTACACACAATGGGAACTGTACATTTTACAATGGTTACCACATAATTGTAACTGTACACTTTACAATGGCTACACACAATGGTAACTGTACACTTCACAGCGGTTACCACAAAATAATAAATGTGCACTTAACATTGGTTACCACACTATGGGAACTGTACACTTCACAATGGTTACCACACAATGGGAACTGTACACTTCACAGCAGTTACCACAGAATTGGAACTGTGCACTTAAAATTGGTTACCACACAGTGGTAACTGTACACTTTACAATGGTTACCACACAATAAGAACTGTACAGTTCCCAATGGTTACACACAATAGGAACTGGAGACTTCACCATTGTTACCATAAAATTGTAACTGTACACTTCACAATGGTTATGCACAATAGGAACTTTACACTTCTCAATGGTAAGCAAACAATGGGAACTGTGAACTTCACAATGGTTACACACAATGGAAACTGTAAACTCCACAGTGGTTACCACACAATAATAACTGTGCACTTCACAATCGTTACCACACAATGAAAACTGTGCACTTCACAATGGTTACACACAATGGGAACGGTACACTTCACAATGGTTACCACACAGTGGGAACTGTACACTTCCCAATGGTTCCCAGACAATGAGGACTGTACACTTTTCAATGGTTACCACACAATGAAAACTGTACACTTCACAATGATTACCACACAATTGTAACTGTACACTTCACAGAGCTTACCACACAATGGTAACTGTACACTTCACAATAATTAAAACACAATGGGAACTGTACACTTCACAATGAATCCACACAATGGAAACTGTACACTTTACAATCGTTACCACACAATGAGAACTGTGCACTTCTTAATGGTTAAACACAATAAGAACTGTACACTTTACAATGGTTACCACACCATGGTAACTGTATACTTCACAGCGGTTACCACATAATCGTAACTGTACACCTCACAATGGTTACCACACAATGGGAACTGTACACTTCACAATAGTTCCAACACAAAGGGAACTGTACACTTCCCAATGGTTACCACACAATGGAAACCGTACACTTCACAATAGTTACCACACAATGGGAACTGTACACTTCACAGCAGTTACCACAGAATGTCGACTCTACACTTTACACTGGTTACACACAATAGTAACTGCACACTTCACAATGGTCACCACAAAATGGGAACTTTACACTTCACAATGGTTACCACACAATGGGAACTCTACACTTCAAAATAGTTACACACAATGGTAACTGTAAACTTCACAATGGTTACCAGAAAATGGGCACTATACACTTCACAATGGGTACCACACAATGGAAACCGTACACTTTGTTATGCTTACCACCGAATGGGAAATGTACTGTTCGCAAATATTACCACACAATGGGAACTGAACACTTTGTAGCCATTACCACACAATAAAAACTGTACACTTCACAATGGTTACCACACAGTGGGAACTGAACACTTCACAATGGTTAGAAACAATAGAAACTGTACACTTCACAAAGGTTACCACACAATGAGAACTGTGCACTTTACAACGTTTACCACACAATTGGAACTGTGCACTTTGCAGTGGTTAGCACACAATGGTAACTGTATACGTCACAATGGTTACTAGACAATGGGACCTGTACACTTTGCCATGGTTACCACACAATGTTAACTGTACACTTCACAATGGTTACACACTATGAGAACTGAACACTTCACAATGGTTAAAGCACAATGGTAACTGTACACTTCACAGTGGTTACCACACAATGTTAACTGTAAACATTACAGTGGTTACACACAAGGGGAACTGTACACTTCTGGATTTTTACAACACAATGAAAACTGTACACTTCACAATGGTTACACACAATGGTAACTCTACACTTCACCATGGTTATCACAGAATGGGAACTGTACACCTCACAATGATTACACACAATGGGAACTGTACACTTCACAATGGTTACCACACATTGGTAACTGTACACTTCACAGCAATTACAACACAATGAAAACTTCACACTTCACAATGGTTACCACATGATGAAAACTGTGCACTTTACAATGGTTACACACAATGGGAACTGCACACTTCACAACGGTTACCACACAATGCGAACTGTACATTTCACAATGGTTGCAAACAATGGGAACTGTACACTTCACAATGGTTACCACACAATGATAATTGTACACATCACAACGGTTACCAAAAAGTTGGAACTATACACTTTGCAGCGATTAGCACACAATGCTAACTGTACACTTCAGAATGGTTACCACACAATGAGATCTGTACACTTTGCAGCGATTACCACACAATGGTAACTGTGCACATCACAATGGTTACACACTATCGGAACTGAACACTTCACAATGATTACCACACAATGGTAACTGTACACTTCAGAGCGGTTACCACACAATGGTAACTGTAAACATCACAGTGGTTACACACAAGGGAAACTGTACACTTCAGGATGTTTACAACACAATGGGAACTGTACACTTCACAATGGTTACAAACAGTGGTAACTCTACACTTCACAGTGGTCACCACACAATGGAAACTGTACACTTCACCATGGTTACCACACAATGGGAACCATACACTTCACAATGGTTACACACAATGGGAAATGTACACTTCAAAATTGTTACCACACAATGGGAAATTTACAGTTCACAATGTTTACCACACAGTGGAAACTGTACACTTCACAATTGTTACCACACAATGGAAATGGTACACTTTACAATGGTTAAACACAATGGACACTGTACACTTCACAGCGGTTACCACACAGTGGGAACTGTACACTTTATACTGGTTATACACAATGGGAACTGGTGTGATGCGCCGAGCCTAACCCAAGGTTTGTTTCCGTTTTGAAGACAGAAATTTCCCATGTTGGTCAAGCGGGTCTCGAACATGCATTTTCGAAAAGTTTTTGCGCTGGTCTTCGAAGTGCCTAAATGGCAGGTTCCTGTGAGTCATCATTCCTAACAGGCCGAGTTTCACGTTAGCGCTGAGGCCTTTTGGGGCTTCTATGTGGAGTCCCAATTTCAGTGTATGTGCGGCCGAAGTGAGCACATGCCGTGCCCGGCTCAGCTTTTTTATTTTTTTCGGTTTTTATGTTGTTTATACAAGTGGGTAGTGCTGTGTTGGTCGAGGCCAGTCTCGAATTTGTGATCTCACTGTTTGCCCGGCTCGACATTATACTGTCATGGGATTAGAGGTGCGATGCGCCGAGCCTGACCCAAGTTTTGTTTTTGTTCTGAAGACAGAAATTTCACATGTCGGTCGAGCGGGTCTCGAACACGCATCCTCGAAAGTTTTTTTCATTGGTCTTTGAAGCGCCTAAATGACAGGTTCCTGTGAGCCTCTGTACCTGGCAGGCCGAGTTTCCTGTTAGCGCTGAGGCCTTTTCAGGCTTCTGTGTAGAGTCCCAATTTCAGTGTACGAGCTTCCAAAGCAAGCACATGCCGTGCTCAGCTCAGCTTTTTTTTTCTTTCTGTTATTGCGTTGGTCTTTGAAGCACCTAAATGACAGGTTCCTGTGCACCATCGTACCTGGCAGGCCGAGTTTCGAAGACCAACGCAAAAATATTTTCGAGGATGCATGTTTGAGACCCGCCCGACCAACATGGGAAATTTTCATCTTCAGAACAAAAACCAAACTTGGGTTAGGCTCAGCGCATCACACCTGTCATTTCATGACAGTGGAATCTCCAGACGGGTGAACAGTCACATCAGAAATTCGAGACTGGCCTCGACCAACACAGCGCTACCCGCTTGCAATAAACAACATAAAAACCGAAATAAATTAGAAAGCTGAGCTGGGCACAGCATGTGCTCGCTTTGGGAGAACGTACACTGAAATTGGGACTCTACATAGAAGCCAGAAGAGGCCTCAACCCTACCATGAAACTCGGCCTGCCAGGTACAATGGCTCACAGTAACCTGTGATTTAGGCGCTTCAAAGACCAATGCAATAACCAAGAAAGAAAAATGCTGAGCCTGGCACGGCATGTGCTCACTTTGGCAGCACGTACACTGAAATTGGGACTCTACATAAAGGCTCGAAAAGGCCTCAGCGCTAACATGAAACTCGGCTTGCCAGGTACGTTTGCTCACAGTAACCTGTCATTTAGGTGCTTCGAAGACCAACGCAAAAATCGAAAGACAGAAAAAAGATGAGCCGGGCACAACATGTCCTCGCTTTGGCAGCAGGTACACTAAAATTGAAACTCTAAATAGAGGCCCGATAAGGCCTCAGCGCTAACATGAATTTCGGCCTGCAGGTACGGTGGCTCACAGAAGCCTGTCATTTAGGCGCTTCGAAAACCAATGCAAACAATATTTCGAGGATGCGTGTTTGAGACCCGCCTGACCAACATGGGAAATTTCCGTCTTCAGAACGAAAATAAAACTTGGGTTTGGCTTGGCGCAACACACCTGTAATTCCATGACAGTGGAATGTCGAGCCGGACAAACAGTGAGATTACAAATTCGAGACTGACCTCAACTGACACAGCGCTACCAGCTTGCTATAAACAACATAAAAACCGAAAGAAATAAAAAAAGCTGAGCCGTGCATGGCATGTGCTCGCTTCAACAGCATGTACACTGAAATTGGGACTCTACATAGAAGCCCTAAAGACCTCAGCGCTAACATGAAACTCGGCCTGCCAGATACGGTGGCTCACAGGAACCTGTCATATAGGCGCTTCAAAGACCAATGCAAAAAATTTTTGAAGATGCATGTTCGAGACCCGCCAGACCAACATGGAAAATTTTCATATTCAGAGCAAAAACATAACTTGGGTTAGGCTCGGCGCATCACACTTGTCATTCCATGACAGTGGAATGTCGAGCTGGGCGGACACTGAGATTACAAATTCGAGACTGGCGTCGACCGCCACAGCGCTACCTGCATGCTATAAGCAACATAAAAACCGAGAGAAATAAAAAAGCTGAGCAGGGCACGGCATGTGCTTGCTTCGGCAGCATGTACACTGAAATTGGGACTCTACATAGAAGCCCAAAAAGGCCTCAGCACTAACATGAAACTCGGCCTGCGCGGTACAATGGTTCACAGCAATCTGTCATTTAGGTGCTCCAAAGACAAACGCAAAAAAGTTTCGAGGATGCGTGTTCGAGACCCGCCCAACCAACATGGCAAATTTCCGACTTCAGAACGGAAACAAAACTTGGGTTAGGCTCAGCCCATCACACCTGTAATCTAATGACAGTAAAAGGTCGAGCCGGATGGACAGTGAAATCACAAATTCGAGACTGGCCTCGACTGACACAGCGCTACCCGCTTGCTATAAACAACATAAAAACCAAAAGAAATAATAAAGCTGAGCCGGGCACGGCATGTGCTCGCTTCGGCAGCACATACACTGAAATTAGGACTCTACATAGAAGCCCGAAAAGGCCTCAGCGCTAACATAAAACTCGGCCTGCCAGGTGCGGTGGTTCACAGCAACTTGTCTTTTAGGTGCTTCGAAGACCAACGCAAAAAATTTTCGAGGATGCATGTTCGAGACCCACCCGACCAACATGGAAAATTTCCGCCTTCAGAACGGAAACAAAACTTGGGTTAGGCTCGGCGCATCACACCTGTCATCCCATGACAGCGGAATGTCGAGCCGGGCAGACACTGAGATCACAAATTTGAGACTGGCCTCGAACGACACAGAACTACCCGCTTGCTATAAACAACATAACAACCGAAAGAAATAAAAAAGCTGAGCCGGGCATGGCATGTGCTCGCTTCAGCAGCATGTACACTGAAATTGGGACTCTACATAGAAGCCCGAAAAGGCCTCAGTGCTAGCATGAAACTCGGCCTGCCAGGTACGGTGGCTCACAGTAACCTGTCATTTAGGCGCTTCAAAGACAAACGCAATAACCGAAAAAAAAAAGAAAGGCTAAGCCGGGCATGACATGTGCTCGCTTCGGCAGCACGTACACTGAAATTGGGACTCTACATAGAAGCCCAAAAGGCCTCAACGCTAACATGAAACTCGGTCTGCCAAGTACTGTGGCTCAATGAAACCTGTCATTTAGGCGCTTCGAAGACCAACGCAAAAAAAATTTCGAAGATGCGTGTTCGAGATTCGCCCGACCAACATGGGAAATTTCCGTCTTCAGAACGGAAACAAAACTTGGGTTACGCTTGGTGCATCCCACCTGTAATCCCATGACAGTGGAATGTTGAGCCAAGCAAACAGAGCGATCAAATATTTGAGACTGGCCTCGACCAACACAGCGCTACCTGCTTGCTGTAAACAACATAAAAAACGAGTGAAATAAAAAAGCTGAGCCCGGCACGGCATGTGCTCGCTTCGGCAGCACGTACACTGAAATTGGTACATTCTGGGATATTAGTCTTAACATGTTAGATAGAAATTACTTCAATTACCAAAGTAGTGTACACGCATGTGTCTACATAGTTTATACATGTACATTCCGTGTATATTATATACTCGTGTACAGCCATTACATGTCTAGCTTATATGTACCTTTGCATACATAGTGTACATAAGTACATACTGTGCACAAATATATACAAGTGCATATATTGTACATTCGTGCCCAATGGGTACATGATGTACATGTTTACATAATGGGTACATGATTTACACGTAGACGTACAGGTTATATGGTGTACATGTGAAAATAATGTGTACATGATGTTCATGTGTACATATCGTAATATTACAATAAATGTAATTTTACATAATGTTTGCAATCTGTTCATCTATATTGATATATGTGTTACGTAAGCATTGTGATTTTATCTACTGTTGTGAATATATGATATCATTGTGACATTACAATATGTAATCATATTGTACACACTATGTACATAATTATTGTGCACACATTATGTCCATATAATAAACATATAGCACAGATTATTTACATTCATTGTACATCTGTATTTGGTAAACACATGTACACCAGAGAAATTGTACAGTCTGTACCTCTTTTATACATTTCTTGCGATATGCCAATAAATGTACACATGATGAGAACATTCTGGGATATGATTTTTGCATTTTTTTTTATTTTTGCATATTAAATAGAAATTACTTTGGTGACTAAAGTGGGAGTTCACCCGGGTGTGCACATGGATTATACGTGTACATATTGTGCATATTACGTACTCGTGTACATAATGTACATGTCTATATGATATGTACATGTGCGTATGTATGTATATAATGTGCACACGTATGTACACGCTCATATATTGTGCATCTGTATGTAATGGGTACAGGAGGTACATGCATACATATTATCATTTAACAATAAATGTAAATGAACATAATGTTGGCAATACATAATATATAGATATTATGCATTACAGGTTTATTGTAATTACATAAGCTGTTGTGATATGATATCATTTGGATATTATAATAGATGTACCTTTTATACATCTTAGGGTTAGTGTTAGGGTCGGCGTTCGGGTGAGGTATAGGGTTAGGCTTTCGGTTAGGTTTAGGGTCTAGAATGATGGTTAGGGTTAGGGTTAGTGTTTAAGTTTAGCGTTAGTGTAAAGTTAGGGTTAGGTTTCGGGTTAAGGTTATACTTTTATTGAAATATGCCAATAAATGGACAAATTATGAGTACATTCTGGAATATTACTCTAAGCATGTTAGATAAAAATCACTTCAATTACCAGCATGGGTGTACACGCATATGTGTGCATAGTTTATACGTGCACATACAGTGAATATTATGCACTTGCGTATGTACAGAAGGTACATGTCAACCATATATGTACATATGCATACATAGTGTAGCGACGTACATACTGTGCACACATATATACACGTGCATATATTGTACATCCGTGCACAATGTGCACAAGGTGTACCTGTTTACATAATGTATACATTACCTACATGTGAACATATGGGTTACATGGTGTATATGTAAACATAATGTGTACATGTTGTTCATGTGTATATACCGTAATATTACAACAAATGTACATGTACGTAATGTTTTCAATGTCTACACTTATATTGATATTATGTATTACATTTGCAATGTGATTTCATAAGTTGTGATTAAGTGATATCATTGCGATATTACAATCAATGACATGTTGTACACATGATGTACGTAACTGTTGTGCACACTTTATATAAATATAATATACTTATTAAACAGATTATGCACATTGTACATTTGTATTGTGTAAACATATGCAAACCAGACTAATTGTACAGACTGTACCTCTATTATATATTTCTTGCGATTCAAATTAATGTACATATGATGAATAAATTCTTAAATATAATTTTTTGCATATTAATTAGAAATTACTTTGGTGATAAAAGTGGGAGTTCACCCGGGTCTGCACATGGTATATACATATATGATTTGTGCCTATTACGTACTCGCGTACAAAACGTACATGCCTATATTACATGGACATGTGCGAACATATGTACATAATGTGCACACATAGTTCCACGCGCATATATTGTGCACCTGTAAGTAACGGGTACATGGTGTACTTGAATACACATCGTCATTTAACAATAAATGTAAAGGTGCATAATGTTGGCAATATGTACGATTATATTGACATTATGTATTACATGTGTATAGTGACTATATATGCTGTTGTGATATGATATCATGTTGATATTACGATAGATGTAACTTTCATAATCTTTAGGGTTAGGGATAGTGTTATACATTTATTGCAATATGCACATAAATTTACACATTGTGAGTACATTCCTGGATATTAGTCTTAACATGTTAGATATTACTTCAGTGACCAAAGTGGGTGTTCACGCATGTGTCTACATAGTTCATGCGTGTACATACAGTGCATATTATGTACTCATGTACAGCCGTTACATGTCTAGCTTATATGTACCTATGCACACATTGTGTAGATAGGTACATACTGTGCACACATATATACATGTGCATATATTGTACATCCGTGCCCAATGGGTACATGATGTACATGTTTACATAATGGGTACTTCTATGTAGACTCCCAATTTTAGTGTACGTGCTGCTGAAGCGAGCACATGTTGTGCCCGGCTCAACTCTTCTATTTCTTTCGGTTTTTATGTTGTTTATCGCAAGCAAGTAGCACTGTGTCGTTCGAGGTCAGTCTCGAATTGGTGATCTCACTGTCCACCTGGCTCGACATTTTACTGTCATGGGATTACAGGTGTGATGCGCCGAGCCTAACCCAAGTTTTGTTTTCGTTCTGAAGACATAAATTTCCCATGTTTGTCGAGCAGGTCCCAAACACGCATCCTCGAAATTTATTTTGCATTGGTCTTCGAAGCGACTAAATGAGAGGTTCCTGTGATCCACTGTACCTGGCAGGCCGCGTTTCATGTTAACAAAAGAGAACAGAAAGACTTTGCCCGGCACTGTGACTAACACCAGCTGTCTTAGCCATTTGGGAGGTTGAGGTGGGCGGTTTACCTGACGTCACGAGTTCTGGGTCAGCCTGGGCATCTCGGTGAAAACCCACTTCACTTAAAAAAAAAGAAGTAGAAAAAGAAAATAACAGAAATCTGACAATTAGTGTGCAAAATCTGAACAAAACCAGGGACCAGGTGGCTCCACCCCACACCCCGCCTTTCTGTATGACGTACTGCTTTCCTTTTGTCACCCAAGCTAGAGTGAAACACTGCGATCTCGACTTATTGCCACAACTGCATAGTGGGTTCCAGCGGTCGTTCTGCCGATGCCTCCCAAATAACTGTGGTTGAATATGTCATCACCACTTGGAACAGACAACGTTCTGTTTATTTTTGTGAACCTAGAACCTATCTGTATTTGATTTGTACAAAACAGTTACAACGGCAAAAGTAAATGAATAAATGAAAAACAGAACACTGCGTACCTTTTTATCCTTGCGCTGAGGCCTTTTCAGGCTTCTATGTGGAGTCCAAATTTTAGTGTACATGCTGCCGAAGCGAGCACATGCCGTGCCCGGCTTAGCTTTTATATTTCTTTCGGGTTTTATGTTGTTTATAGCAAGTGGGTAGCGCTGTGTCATTCGAGGCCAGTCTCGAATTTGTGGTTTCACTGTCAGCCCGGCTCGACATTCCACTGTCATGAAATTACCGGTGTGATGCGCCAAGCCTAGTCCAAGTTTTGTTTCCATTCTGAAGAAGGAAATTTCCAATGTTAGTTGGGCGGGTCTTGAAAACGCATCCTAGAAAATTTTTTTGCATTGGTTTTCGAAGCGCCTAAATGACAGGTTCCTGTGAGCCATTGTACCTGGCAGGCCGAGTTTTATGTTAACAAAAGAGAACAGAGAGACTTTGCCCGGCACTGTGACTGACACCAGCTATCCTAGGCATTTGGGAGGTCGAGGTGTGCAGTTCACCAAAGGTCACGAGTTCTGGGTCAGCCTGGGCATCTCAGTGAAAACCCACTTCACTTAAATAAAAAGAATTAGAAAAAGAAAATAACAGAAATCAGACAAATTATTGTGCACAATCTGAAAAAAACGGGGTGCCAAGTGGCTCCACCCCCAACCCTACCTTTCTGTATGAGGTACTGCTTTCCTCCTGTCACCCAGGCTGGAATGAAACACTGAGATCTTGGCTTATTGCCACAATTGCAAAGTGGGTTCCAGCGGTCATTCTGCCGATGCCTCCCAAGTAACTGCGGTTGAATATGTCAACAACACCTGGAACAGACATCTTTCTGTTTATTTTTGTGAACCTAAAATCTATATGTATTTGATTTGTACGAAACAGTTACAATTGCAAAACAAAATGAATCGATAAGAAATGGAACCCTGCGTAGTATTTCATCCTTGCATTGAGGGCTTCTCCGGCTTCAATGTAGAGTCCCAATTATAGTGTACATGCTTCCGAAGTGAGCACATGCCGTGCCCGGCAAAGTTTTTTATTTCTTTCCGTTTTTATGTTGTTTATAGCAAGTGGGTAGCGCTGTGTCGGTTGAGGCCAGTCTCGAATTTGTGATCTCACTGTCCACCCGGCTTGACATTCCAATGCCATGAAATTACAGGTGTGATGCGCTGAGCCTATCCCAAGTCTTGTTTCTGTTCTGAAGACGAAAATTTCCCATGTTGGTTGGGCGGGTCTCGAACACGCATCCTCGAAGTTTTTTTGCGTTTGTCTTCGAAGCACCTGAATGACAGGTTTCTGTGAGCCACCGTTTCTGGCAGGCCGAGTTTCATGTTAACAAAAGAGAACAGAGAAACTTTCCCCAGCACTGTGACTAACACCAGCTATCCTAGCCATTTGGGAGGTTGAGGTGGGTGGTTCACCTGAGCTCACGAGTTCAGGGTCAGCCTGGGAATCTCAATGAAAACTCACTTCACTTAAAAAAAAAGTAGAATAAGAAAATAACAGAAATCAGACAAATTAGTGTTCACAATCTGAAAAAAACTGGGTGCCATGTGGCTCCACTTCCCATTCCACCGTTCTGTATGACATACTGCTTTCCGCCTCTCATCCAGGCTGGAGAGAAACACTGCAATCTCGGCTTATTGCCACAAGTGCATAGTGGGTTCCAGCGGTCATCCTGCCGATGCCTTTCAAGTAACTGCGGTTGAATATGTCAACACCACCTGGAACAGACAACTTTCTGTTTATTTTTGTGAACATAAAATCTATCTGTATTTGATTTGTATGAAACAGTTACAACAGCAAAACTAAATGAATCAATAAGAAACGGAATGCTGCGCAGCGTTTCATCCTTGCACAGAGGCCTTTTCAAGCTTCCATGTAGAGTCCCAATTTCAGTTTACATGCTGCCGAAGCGAGCACATGCCGTGCCGGCTCAGCTTTTTTATTTCTTTCGGTTTTTATGTTGTTTATAGCAAGTGGGTAGCCCTGTGTCAGTCGAGGCCAGTCTCGAATTGGTGATCTCACTGTCGGCCCAGCTGGACATTCCACTATCATGGGATTACAGGTGTGATGCACCGAGCCTAACCCAAGTTTTGTTTTCCTTCTGAAGACGGAAATTTCCCATGTTGGTCGGGCAGGTCGCGAACACGCAACCTCGAAAATTTTTTGCGTTGGTTTTCGAAGCGCCTGAATCACAGGTTCCTGTGAGCCACCGTACCTGACAGGCCGAGTTTCATGTTAACAAAAGAGAACAGAGAGACTTTGCGTAGCACTGAGACTAACACCAGCTATCCTAGCTATTTAGGAGGTCGAGGTGGGCGGTTCATATGAGGTCACGAGTTCCGGGTCAGCCTGAGCATCTCGGTGAAAACACATTTCACTTAAAAAAAAAGAAGTAGAAAAAGGAAATAACAGAAATCAGACAAATTAATGTGCACAATCTGAACAAAACGAGGTGCCAGGTGGGTCCACCACCCACCGCGATTTTCTGTATGACGTACTGCTTGCCTCCTGTCACCCTGGCTGGAGTGAAACACTGTGATCTCGGCTTATGGTCCCAAATGCATAGCGGGTTCCAGCGGTCGTTCTGCCGATGCCTCCCAAGTAACTGCTTTTGAAGATGTCAACACCACCTAGAACAGACAACTTTCTGTTTATTTTTGTGAACCTAAAATCTATCTGTATTTGATTTGAACGAAACCATTACAATGGCAAAACTAAATGAATCCATAAAAACGGAACACTGCGTAGCATTGCATCCTTGCGCTGAGGCCTTTTTGGGCTTATATGTTGAGACCCAATATTAGTGTACATGCTGCCAAAGCGAGCACATGCCGTGCCCGGCTCAGCTTTTTTATTTCTTTACGTTTTTATGTTGTTTATAGCAAGTGGGTAGCCCTGTGTTGGTCGAAGCCAGTCTCGAATTGGTGATCTCACTATCGGCCGGGCTCGACATTCACTGTCATGGGATTACAGATGTGATGCGTTGAGCCTAACCCAAGTTTTGTTTCCATTCTAAAGACCGAAACTTCCCATGTTGGTCAAACGGGTCTCGAACATGCATCCTCGAAATATTTCTTGCGTTGGTCTTCGAAGCGTCTAAATGACAGGTCCCTCTGAGCCACTGTACGTGGCAGGCCACGTTTCATGTTAGCGCTGAGGCCTTTTCGGGCTTTTGTGTAGAGTCCCAATTTCAGTGTACGTGCTGCCGAAGCGAGCACATGCCTTGCCCAGCTCAGCTTTTTTATTTCTCTGTTTTCATGTTGTTTATAGCAAGCGGGTAGCGCTGTGATGGTCGTGAACAGTCTCGAATCTGTGATCTCACTGTCCGCCCGGCTTGACATTCCACTGTCATGGGATAACAGGTGTGATGTGCCAAGCCTAAGCCAAGTTTTGTTTCCGTTCTGAAGACGAAAACTTGCCATGATGGTGGGGTGGGTCTCGAAGGTGCATCTTTGAATTTTTTGCGTTTGTCTTCGAAGCGCCTAAATGAAAGCATCCTGTGAGCCACCATACCTGGCAAGCCGAGTTTCATGTTAGGGCTGAGGCCTTCTCAAGCTGTTTTGTAGAGTCCCAATTTCAGTGTACGTGCTACCGAAGCAAGCACATGCCATGAATGGCTTAGCTTTTTTATTTCTCTCGGTTTTTATGTTGTTTATAGCAAGCGGGTAGCACTGTGTCGGTCGAGGCCAGTCTCAAATTTGTGATCT
The DNA here is from genome assembly GCF_049354715.1 of Callithrix jacchus. NCBI lineage: Eukaryota > Metazoa > Chordata > Mammalia > Primates > Cebidae > Callithrix > Callithrix jacchus. The sequence goes on from NC_133525.1 coordinate 15,618,184, forward strand.
CACTGTCCACATGGCTCGACATTCCACTGTCATGGGATGACAGCTGAGATGCTCCAAGCCTAATCCAAGTTTTGTTTCCGTTCTGAAGACAGAAATTTTCCATGTTGGTCGGCCGGGTCTTGAACACGCATCCTCGAAATTTTTTGTGCGTTGGTCTTTGAAGCGCCTAAATGACAGGTTTATGTGAGCCACTGTATCCGGCAGGCCGAGTTTCATGTTAGCGCTGAAAAATTTTTGGGCTTCTATGTAGAGTCCCAGTTTCAGTGTACGTGCTGCCGAAGCGAGCACATGCCGTGCCTGGCTCAGCTTTTTTATTTCTCTCGGTTTTTATGTTGTTTATTGCAAGCGGGTAGCGCTGTGTCAGTCGAGGCCAGTCTCGAATTGGTGATCTCACTGTCCACCCGGCTGGACATTTCACTGTCATGGGATGACAGGTGTGATGGGCCGAGCCTAACACAAGTTTTGTTTTCATTCTAAAGACGGAAATTTTCCATGTTGTTTGGGCGGGTCTTGAAGATGCATCCTCGAAAATTTTTTGCGTTGGTCTTCGAAGCGCCTAAATCACAGGTTACTGTGAGCCACCGTACATGGCAGGCCGAGATTCATGTTAGTGCTGAGGCCTTTTCGGGCTTCTGTGTAGAGTCCCAATTTCAGTGTACATGCTGCTGAAGGGAGCACATGCCGTGCCCGGCTCAGCTTTTTTATTTCTTTCGGTTTTAATGCTGTTTATAGCAAGTGGGTAGCACTGTGTCGGTCGAGGCTTTCTCGAATTTGTGATCTCACTGTCCACCTGGCTCAACATTCCACTTTCATGGTATGACAAATGTGATGCTCCGAGCATAACCCAAGTTTTGCTTCCATTCTGAAGACAAAAATTTTCCATGTTGGTCGGGTGGGTCTCAAACACGTACACTCAAAATGTTTTGTGCATTGGTCTTCGAAGCACCTAAATGACAGGTTGCTGTGAGCCACCGTACCTGGCAGGCCGAGTTTCATGTTAGTGCTGAGGCCTAATCACATACACTGAAATTAAGAGTCTACATAGAAGCTTGAAAAGGCCTCAGCGCTAACATGAAACTCGGCCTGCTAGGTACGGTGGCTCACAGGAACCTGTCATTTGGGCGCTTCGAAGACCAACACAAAAAAATTTTCGAGTATGTGTGTTCGAGACTTGCCCAATCAACATGGGAAATTTCCGACTTCAGAACGGAAACAAAACTTGGGTTAGGCTCAGCGCATCACACCTGTAATCCCATGACAGTGGAATGTCGAGCTGGGCGGACAGTGAGATCACAAATTCGAGACTGTCTTCGACCGACACAGTGCTACCCGCTTGCTATAAACAACATAAAAACTGAAAGAAATAAAAAAGCTGAGCCAAGCACGGCATGTGCTCGTTTCAGCAGCACATACACTGAAATTGGGACTCTACATAGAAGCCCGAAAAGGCCTCAGCGCTAACATGAAACTTGGCCTGCCAGGTACGGGTTCTCACAGCAATTTGCTATGTAGGCGCTTCGAAGACCAACGCAATTACCGAAAATAAGAAAAAAGCTGAGCCAAGCACGGCATGTGCTCGCTTCGGCAGCACATACACTGAAATTGGGACTCTACATAGAAGCCAGAAAAGGCCTCAGCACTAAGATGAAACTCGGCCTGCCACATACGGTGGCTCACAGGAACCTGTCATTTAGGCGCTTCGAAGACCAATGCAAAAAATATTTCGAGGATGTGTGTTCGAGACCCGCCCAACAAACATGGAAAATTTTCGTCTACAGAATGGAAACAAAACTTGGGTTACACTCGGCTCATCACACCTGTCATCCCATGACAGTAAAATGTCGTGCAGGGCGGACAATGAGATCACGAATTCGAGACTGGCCTCGACCAACCCAGCGCTACCCGCTTGCTATAAAAAACATAAGAACCCAAACAAATACAAAAGCTGAGCTGAGCATGGCATGTGCTCGCTTCAGCAGCACGTACACTGAAAGTGGGACTCTACATAGAAGCCCGAAAATGCCTCAGTGCTAACATGAAACTCGGCCTGCCAGGTATGTTGGCTCACAGGAACCTGTCATTTAGGCTCTTCGAAGACCAACAAAAAAAATTTTTGAGGATGTGTGTTTGAGACCTGGCCGACCAACTTGGGAAATTTCCGTCTTTAGAACGGAAACAATACCTGGGTTATGCTCGGTGCATCACACCTGTAATCCCATGACAGTGGAATGTTGAGCCGAGCGGACAGTGAGATCAAAAATTCGAGACTGTCCTCAACCCACACAGTGCTACCCGCTTGCTATAAACAACATAGAAACCGAGAGAAATAAAAAAGCTGAGCCGGGCACGGAATGTGCTTGCTTCGACAGCGCGTACACTGAAACTGGGACTCTACATAGAAGCCCGATAAGGCCTCAGCACTAACATGAAACTCGTCCTGCCATATACGGTGGCTCACAGGAACCTGTCATTTAGGCACTTCGAATACCAATGCAATAACCAAAAGAAAGAAAAAAGCTCAGCCGGGCACAGCATGTGCTCGCTTTGGCAGCATGTACACTGAAATTGGGACTCTACATAGAAGCCGGAAAGGCCTCAGAACTAACATAAAACTCGGCCTGCCAGGTACGGTGGCTCACAGAAACATGTCATTTAGGCACTTCGAAGAACAACGCAAGAAATATTTTGAAAATGCGTGTTCGAGACCCGCTTGACCAACATGGGAAATTTCCGTCTTCAGAACGGAAACAAACCTTGGGTTAGGCTCGGCACATCACACCTGTAATTCCATGACAGTGGAATGTCAAGCCGAACAGGCAGTGAGATTTCAAATTCGAGACTGGCCTCGACCAACACAGTGCTACCCGCTTGCTATAAACAACATAAAAACAGAGAGAAAAAAAAGTTGAGCCGGGCACAACATGTGCTCGCTTCGGCAGCACGTACACTGAAATTGGGACTCTCCATAGAAGCTTGAAAAGGCCTCAGCGCTAACATGAATCTCGGCCTGCCAAGTACGGTGGCACACAGGATCCTGTCATTTAGGAGCTTCGAAGACCAATGCAATAACCGAAATAAAGTAAAAACTGAGCCGGGCACAGCATGTGCTCTCTTCATCAGCACGTACACTGAAATTGGGACTCTACATAGAAGCCCAAAAAGGCCTCAGTGGTAACATGAAACTCGGCTTGTTAGGTACGGAGGGTCACAGGAACCTGTGATTTAGGCACTTCGAAGTCCAACGGAATAACCGAAAGAAAAGAAAAGCTGAGCCCTGCACAGCATGTGCTCACTTCGGCAGCACATACACTGAAATTGGGATTCTACATAGAAGCTTGAAAATGCTTCAACGCTAACATGCCGTTACTTCACAATGGGAACTGTACACTTCGCAATGGTTACACACAATGCTAAGTGTACACTTCACAATCGTTACCACAAAATGGGAACTGTACACTTCACAGTGGTTACCACACAATGAGAACTGTACACTTCATGACGGTTACACACAATGAAAACTGTCCACTTCACAGTGGTTACCACACAATGGTAACTGTAACGTTCACAATGGTAAACACACAATGTAAACTATAAACTTCACGGCGGTTACCACACAATGAAAACTGAACACTTCACAATGGTTACCACACAATGGAAATTGCACACTTCACAATGGTAACCACACAATGCTAACTGTAAACTTCGCAATGGTTACACAGAATGGGAACTCTACACTTCCCAGGGGCCACCACACAATAATAACTGTACACTTCACAATTGTTATACACAATGGTAACTCTACACTTCACAATCATTACCACACAATGGTAACTCTACACGTCGCAATGGTTACCACAGAATGGTAACTGTACATGTCGCAGTGGTTACCAGACAATGGAAACTGTACACTTCACAATCGTTACCACACAATGGGAACTGTACACTTTACAATGGTTACCACACAATGGGAACTGTACACTTCACAATGGTTACCACAGAATGGGAACTGTACACTTCACAATGGTTACCACACAATGGTAACTGCGCACTTAACAGCGGTTACCACACAACAGTAACTGTACACTTCACAATGGTTACCACACAATGGGAACTGTACACTTCACAGCGGTTACCACAAAATGGAAACTGTACACTTCACAATTGTTACCACACAATTTTAACTGTACACTTCACAATGGTTACCACACAATGAAAACTGAACACTATAGAATGGTTACACACAATGGTGACTGTGAACTTCAAAATGGTTACCACACAATGGGATCTGTATACTTCACAATGGTTACCACAAAATTAGAACTGTACACTTTACAGCAGTTACCACAAAATGGAAACTGTACATTTCACAATGGTTACCACACAATGAGAACTGAACACTTCACAATGGTTACACCACAGTGGAAACTGTTCACTTCACAATGGTTACCACACAAAGGGAACTGTACACCTAACAGCGGATACCACACAATGGTAACTCTACACTTCACAATGGTAACAATGCAATGGTAACTTTCTTTCTCACAAAGGTTACACACAATAAGAACCATACACTTCACAGTAATTTCCACACAATTGTATCCCTACACTTCACAATTGTTACCAAACCATGGGAACTGTACACTTCACAATGGTTACACATAGTGGGAACTGTACACTTAACAGCAGTTACCACACAATGGTAATTGTAACCTTCACAATGGTTAACACAAAATGGAAACTGCACACTTCACATCGGTTACCACATAATGGAAACTGAACACTTCACAATGCTTACACAATAGAAACTGTACACTTCACAATGGTTACCACACAATGGTAATTGTACACTTCAAAATGGTTACCACACAATGCTAACTGTACACTTCGCAATGGTTACACAGAATGGGAACTCTACACTTCACAGCCATTACCACACAATGGTAACGGTACACTTCACAACTGTTATACACAATGGTAACTGTACACTTCACAATGGTTATCACACAATGATAACTCTACACTTTACAGCGGTTACCACACAATGGCAACTCTACACTTCACAATGGTTACATAAAACGGAAACTGTACAATTCACAATGGTTACACACATTTGTAACTGCATGCTTCACAGCGGTTACTACACAATGGAAACTGTCCACTTCACAATGGTTACCACAGAATGAAATTGTACACTTTACAATGGTTACACACAATGGGAACTGTAAAATTCACAATGGATACCACACTATGAAAACGATACACTTCACAATGGTTACACACAATGAGAACTGTACACGTCGAAGCGGTTACCACACAATGGGAACTCAACACTTCAAAATAATTACACACAATGGGAAACAGTACACTGCAAAATGGTTACCACACAATGGAAACTTTACACTTCACAGCAGTTACCACACAATGGTAACTGTACACTTCACAATCGTTACACACAATAGTAAATGTACACTTCACAATGATCACCACATAGTGGAAAATTTACACCTCACAGCAATTACCACACAATGGTAATTGTACACTTCACAATGGTTACCACAAAATGGGAACTGTACGCTTCACAATGGTTACACACACTGGGAACTGTACACTTCAAAATGGTTACCACACAAAGATAACTGTGCACTTTACAACGGTTACCACACAAGGGGAACTGTACAGTTTGCTGCGTTTAGCACACAATGGGAACTCTACACTTCATAATGGTAACCACACAATAAAATCTGTACACTTTGCAGCGGTTAAAACCCAATGGTAACTGCACACTTCGCAATGGTTACCACACAATGGGAACTGTACACTTCGCAATGGTTACCACGAAATGGGAACTGTACACTTCACAGCAGTTACCACACAATAAAAACTGTACACTTCACACTGGATACAAAACGATTAGACCTGTAAACCTCACAATGGTTACCACACAATGGTAAGTGTACACCTCGCAATGGGAACTGTTCACTTCGCAGTGGTTACCACACGATGGTAACTGTACACTTCACAGAAGTTACCACACAATGGGAACTGTACATTTCGCATTGGTCACCACATAATGAGAACTATTCACTTCGCAGAGATTACCACACAATGGTAACTGTACTCTTCACAGCAGTTACCACACAATGGTAACTGTACTCTTCACAGCAGTTACCACACAATGGTAACTGTACACTTCACAATGGATAACAAACAATGAAAACTGTACACTTCACAATGGTTACACAATGTGAACTGTACACTTCACAATGTTTATTACACAATGATAACTGTACACTTTACAACGGTTACCACGCAATGGAAACTGAACACTTTGCAGCAGTTAGCACACAATGGTAACTGTACACTTTACAATGGTTACCACACAATAAGATCTGTATACTTTGCAGCGGTTACCACACAATGGTAACTGCACACTTCACAATGGTTACACACAATGGGAACTGTACACTTCACAATAATTACCACACAATAGTAACTACACACTTCACATTAATTACCACACAATGGTAACTGTACACTTCACGGTTGATACACACAATGAAAACTGTGCACTTCAAAATGGTTACCGCACAATGCAATCTGTACAGTTCACAACAGTTTCATAAAATGAGAATTGTACACTTCAAAATGGTTACACACAATTGTAACTGTACACTTCAAAGCGGTTACAACAAAATGGGTACTGTACACTTCACAATGGTTACCACACAATGGGAACTGTACACTTCACAATGGTTACACACAATGGGAACTGTACACTTCACAGTGGTTACCAAAGAATGAGAACTGTACACTTAACAATGGTTACCACACAATGGTAACGGTACACTTCACAATGGTTACCAAACAATGAAACCTGTACACTTCACAATGGTTACACTTAATGGGGACTGTACACTTCACAGCGGTTATCACACAATGGTAACTTTGCACTTCACAATGGTTAACACACAATAGAAACTTTACACTTCACAGTGGTTACCACACAATGGGAACTGAACACTTCACAATGCTTACACACAGTGGGAACTGTACACTAAACAAAGGTCACCACACAATGGTAATTTTACACTTCACAACGGTTACTACACAATGGTAACTGTACACTTCGCAAAGGTTACACAGAATAAGAACTTTACACTTCACAGCGGTTACCACAGAATGGTAACTGTACACTTCACAATGGTTATACACAATGGTAACTGTAGACTTCACAATGGTTACCACTAAATGGTAACTGTACACTTCACAGCAGTTACCACACAATAGTAACTGTACACTTCGCAATGGTTACCACACAATGGTAATTGTACACTGCAAAATGGTTACCACACAATGGTAACTGTACACTTTGCAATGATTACCACAGGGTGGGAATTGTACACTTCGCAGTTGTTACCACAAAATGGTTACTGTACAATTTACAATAATTACCACACAATAATAACTGTACACTTTGCAGTGGTTACCACACAATGAAAACTGTACACTTCACTATGATTACCAAAAATGGTAACTGTACACTTCACAGCGGTTACCAGAAAATGGTAACTGTACACTTCACAATGGTTACCACACAATGGGAACTTAACATTTCGCAATGGTTACCACACAATGGGAACTGTACACTTCGCAGCAGTTAGAACACAATGGGAACTGTACACTTTGCAATGGTTACCACACAATGGGAACTGTACAGTTTGCAGCAGTTACCACACAATAATAACTGTACACTTCATAGCGGTTACCACACAATGGTAACATTACACTTCACAATGGTTACCACACAATGGGAACTGTACACTTCACGATGGTTAAACACAATAAGAACTGTACCCTTCACAATGGTTATCACACAATGGTAACTTTACACTTCACAATGGTTACAAACAGTTTTAACTGTACATTTTGCAATGATTACACACAGAAGTAACTGTACACATCATAATGGTTACAACAAAATAAGACCTGTACACTTCGCATTGATTTCCACACAATGGTAACTGTACACTTCACAGCGGTTACCACACAATGGGAAGTGTACAATTTACAATGGTTACCTCACAATTGAAGCTGTACACTTCAAAATGGTTACCACACAATAAGAACTGTACACTTCAAAATGGTTACACACAATGGTAACTGTACATTTCACAGTGGTTCCCACACAATGGTAACTGTACACTTCACAGTGGTTACCACACAACGAGAACTCTACACTTCACAATGGTTACCACACAATGGTAACTGTATTCTTTACAATGGTTATACACAATGGTAACTTTACACTTCACAATGGTAACCACACAATGGGACCTGTACACTTCACAATGGTGACCACACAAAGGGACCTCTACACTTCACAATGGTTACCATACAATGGGAAGGCTACACTTCACAATGCTTACAAACAATGGGAAGTGTACACTTCATAGCAGTTACAACATAATCAAAACTGTACTCTTCACACTGGTTACACAAAGGAAACTGTACACTTAAAATTGTTACCACACAATAATAACTGTACACTTCACAGCGGTTACCACAAAATGGGAACTGTACACTTCACAATGGTTACCACACAATGGTAAATGTACACTTCACAATGGTTACCACACAATGGGAACTGTACACTTCGCAATGGTTACCACACAATGGTAACTGTACACTTCGCTGCGGTAACCACAAAATGGAAACTGTACACTTCACAATGGTAACCACACAATGGGACCTGTACACTTCACAATGGTTACCACACAATGGGAACTGTACACTTCACAATGGTTCCAACACAATGGGAACTGTACACTTCACCATGGTTACACACAATGTTAACAGTACACTTCAAAGTGGTTATGACACAATGGTAACTTTACACTTACAATAATTACCACACCATGGGAACTTTGCCCTTCACAATGGTTACACACAATGAAAACTCTATACTTCACAATGGTCACCACACAATGGAAACAGTAAACTTCCCCATGGTTACACACAATGGGAACTGTCCACTTCAAAATGCTTACCACGCAATGGTAACTGTACACTTCACAATGGTTATGCACAATGAGAACTGTACACTTCACAATGGTTACCACATGTGAACTGTACACTTCACAATGGTTACACACAATAATAAGTGTACACTTCATAATGGCTACCACACAATGGTAACTATACAGTTCACAATGGTTACCAGACAATGGTAACTGTACACTTCAATATGGTTACCACAAAATGGGAACTGTGCACTTCACAGTGGTTACCACACAATGGAAACTGTACACTTCACAATGATTACCGCACAATGGTAACTGTAAACGTCTCCATGTTTACCACACAATGAAAACTGTGCACTTGTCAATGGTTACCACACAATGCTAACTTTATTCTTCACAATGGTTACCACACAATGGTAACTGTACAGTTCACAATGGTTACAAACAATGGGAACTGTACAATTCACAATGGTTACACACAATGAAAACTGTACACTTCACAATAACTACACACAATGGAAACTGTACACTTCAAAATGGTTACCCACAATGGTAACTGTACACTTCACAATGGTTACCACAAAATGGTAACTGTACCCTTCACAGCAGTTACCACAAAACAGTAACTTTTCACTTCACAATGTTTACAAAACAATGGGAACTGTACACTTAACCATGGTTACCACACAATGGAAACCATACACTTCACAATGGTTAAGCACTATTGGAACTGTACACTTCTCAATGGTTACACACAATGGTAACTGTACATTTCGCCATGGTTTACACAGGTTGGGAACTGTACTGTTCACAATAATTACCACACAATGGGAACTGTACACTTTATAGTGATTACCATACAATTGAAACTGTACCTTGCACAACGTTTACCACCCAATGGGAACTGTACACTTCAGAAGGGTTACCACACAATGGAAACTGTACACTTCACAATTGTTACCATACAATATTAACTGTACACTTCACAATGGTTAACACACAATGGTAACTGTACACTTCACAATGGTTATTACAGAAAGAAAACTGTACACTTCGTAATGGTTTTCACACAATGGAAACTATATTTCACAGCGGTTACCACACAATAGTACCTGTACACTTCACAGCGGTTACCACACAATGTTATCTGTACACTTCGCAATGGATACAACACAATAAAAACTCTACACTTCACAGCGGTTAGCACACAATGGTAACTGTACACTTCACAATGGTCACCACTACATTGTAACTGTACACTTCACAACGGTTAACAGACAATTTGAACTGTACACTTCACAATGGTTTTCACACAGTGGTAAATGTATACTTCAATATGATTACCAATCAATGGGAACTCTACACTTCACAATGGTTACCAGACGATGGTAACTGTACACTTCACAATGGTTACTACAAAATGGGAACTTTACACTTGACATTGGTTACCACACAATGGTAGCTGTACCCTTCACACTGGTTACCACACATTGGAAACTGTACACTTAACAATGGTAACCACACAATGGGAACTGTACCCTTCACAATGGTTACCACACAATGGGAACTTTACCCTTCACAACGGTTACCACACATTAAAAGCTGTACACTTAACAATGGTTACCACACAATGAAAACTGTACACTTCACAGCAGTTACCACACAATGGTAACTGTACGCTTCACAGCGGTTACCATGCAATGGGAAGTGTACACTTTACAATGGTTACACACAATGGAAACCCTACATTTCACAATGGTTCCCAAACAAGGGGAATTCTACACTTCACAATGGTTACCACACAACGGGAACTGTACTCTTCACAGCAGTTACCACACCATGGGAACTGTACACTTCACAATGGTTACCACACAATGGTAACGGTACACTTCACAATGGTTACCACACAATAAGAAGTGTACACGTAACAATGGTTACCACACAATGCGAACTTAACCCATCACAATGGTTACCATACAATGAGAACTGTACACTTCAGAATGGTTACACACAATGAGAACTGAACACTTCACAGCGGTTACCATACAAAAGTAACTGTGCACTTCATAATGGTTACCACACAATGAAAACTGTAAACTTCAAAATGGTTACACACAATACGAACTCTACACTTTTCAATGGTTCTCACACAATGGGAACTCTACACTTCACAATGGTTACCTCACAATGGGAACTGTACACTTCACAATGGTTACCACACAATGGGAACTGTACACTTCACAAAGGTTACACACAATGAGAACTGTACACTTCACAGTGGTTACCACAAAATGGTAACTCTGCACTTCACAATGGTTAGCACACAATGGAAACTGTGCACTTCTCAATAATTACACACAATGGGAACTTTACACTTTACAATGGATACCACACAATGGGAACTGTAAACTTTTCCATGGTTACACAAAATGGGAACTGTACACTTCGCAATGGTTACCAAACAATGGTAACTACACTTCACAATGGTTACACACAATGGGAACTGTACACTTCACAATGGTTACCACGCAATGGGAACTGTGCACTACACGATGGTTACCAAACAATGGGAACTGCACACTTCACAGTGGTTACCAAACAATTGGAACTGAACACTTCACAATGGTTACACACAATAAAAACTGTACACTTCACAGCCGTTACCACACAATGGTAACTGTACACTTCACAATGGTTACCACACAATGAAAACTGTACACGTCACAATGGTTACACACAATGGGAACTGTACATTTCACAATTTTTTCCACACAATGGGAACTGTACACTTCAAAATAGTTCCCACACAATGGGAACTGTTCACATCACAATGGTTCCCACACAATGGGAACTGTTCACATCACAATGGTTCCCACACAATGGGAACTGTACACTTCACAGCAGTTACCACACAATTGTAACTGTACACTTTGCAATGATTACACACAATGGTAACTGTACAATTCAAAATGGTTACCACACAATTAAAACTGTACTCTTCACAGCGGTTACCACTCAATGGTAAATAAACCCTTCGCAATGGTTACCACACAATTGTAACTGCACATTTCGCAGTGCTTACCACACAATGGGAACTGTGCACTTCATAATGGTTATACATAATCATAACTGTACACTTCGCAGCAGTTACCACATAATCGTAACTGTACACTTCACAATGGTTGCAAACAATGGAAACTTTACACCTCACAATGGTTATTACACAATGGTAAGTGTACAGTTCAAAATGGTAACACATTATAAGAACTGTACACTTCACAATGGTTACCACACAATAAGAACTGTACACTTCAAAATGTTTACCACACAATGGTAACTGTACACTTCAGATTGGTAACACACAACGGTAATTGTACACTCCACAGCAGTTTCCAGACAATGAAAACCATACACTTCACAACGGTTAAACAGTATGGGAACTGTACACTTTACAAAGATTACACACAATGGTAACTCTACACTTCACAGCGGTTACCACTCAATGGTAACTGAACACTTCGCAATGGTTACCACACAATTGTAACTGCACACTTCACAGTGCTTACCACAAAATTGTTACTATACACTTCACAATGGTTACCTCCCAATGGGAACTGTACACTTCAAGATAGGTACCACACAATGGTAACTGTACACTTCACAATAGTTACACACAAGATTAACTGTAGACTCCACAGCGGTTTCCACACAATGGGAACCGTACACTTCACAATGGTTAAACACTATGGGAACTGTACACTTTACAAAGGTTTCATACAATGGTAACTCTACAATTCACAGCGGTCACCACACAATGAAAATTGTACACTTCACCATGGTTACCAAAGAATGGGAAACGTACACTTCAAAATGGTTACACACAATGAGAACTGTGCACTTCACAATTGTTATCACACAATAAGAACGTTACACATAAATAGTTACCACAAAATAATAACTGTACACTTCACATCTGTTACCACACGATGGTAACTGTACACTTCACAATGGATACCACAAAATGGTCAGTGTACACTTGCAGTGGTTACCGGACAAAAAGAACTGTACACTTCACATTGGTTACACACGAGGGTAACTGTACACACCACAGCGTTATCCACAGAATGGGAACTGTACACTTCAAAACGGTTACACACAATAGAAACTGTACACTTCACAATGGTAACCACACAATGGGAACTGTACACTTCCCAATGGATACACACTATAAGAACTGTACACTTCACAATGGTTACCACACTATAAGAACTGTACACTTCACAATGTTTACCACACAATGGGAACTGTACACTTCACAATGGTTACAACACAATGGGAACTGTACACTTCACAATGGTTACACACAATGGTAACTGTACACTTCACAACGGTTACCACACAATGGTAACTGTACACTTCACAGCAATTGCCACACAGTGGTAACTGTACACTTCACAATGGTTACCACAGAATGGGAACAATACCCTTCACATTGGTTACCACACATTGAGAACTGTGCACTTTACAATGGTTACACAAAATGGAAACTGTACACATCACAGCAGTTAAAACACAATAATAAATGTACACGTCACAATGGTTACCACACAATGAAAACTACACTTCACAGTGGTTACACACAATGGGAACTGTACACTTCACAATGGTTACCACACGATAAAAACTGTACACTTTACAATGGTTCCCACACAATGGTAACTGTACACTTCACAGTGGTTACCACACAATGGTAACTCTACACTTCACAATGGTTACAACAAAATAAAAACTGTACATGTAACAATGGTTACCACACTATGGTAACTGTACACTTCACAATGGTTACCACACAATGGGAACTTTACACTTCACAATGGTTACACAAAATGGAAACTGTACACTTCACAGCGGTTACCACAAAATGGGAACTGTACACTTCACCATGGTTACCACACAATGAAATCTGTACACTTCACAAAGGTAGCACACAATGGGAATTGTACACTCCACAGTGGTTACCACACAATGGAAACTGTACACTTCACAATGGTTACCACACAGTGGGAACTGTACACTTCCCAATGGTTACTACAACATTGTAACTGTACACTTCACAATGGTTACCACGAAATGGGAACTGTACCCTTCACAATGGTTACCACGCAATGAGCACTGTACACTTTACTATGGTTACACACAATGGAAACTGTACACTTCACGGTGGTAACCACACAATGGTAACTGTACACTTCACAATGGTTACCAAACAATAAAAACTGTACACTTCACCATAGTTACACACAATGAAAACTGTACACTTCACAATGGTTACCACACAATGGGAACTGTACACTTCACAATGGTTCCAAAACAATAGTGAACGTACACTTCACAATGGTTCCCACACAATGTGAACTGTACTCTTCACAATGGTTCCCACAAAATGGGAAATGTACACTTCGAAATTGTTACACAAAATATGAACTGGACACTTCACAATGGTTTCCACAAAATGGGAACTCAACACTTCCCAATGTTTACACACAATATGAACTGGACATTTCACAATGGTTACCACAAAATAGTAACTGTACACTTCACAATGGTTATGCACAATAAGAACTGTACACTTCACAACGGTTACCAAACAAAAAACACTGCGCAATTCACAATGGTTACACACAATGGAAACTGTACAATTCACAGTGGTTAACACACAATGGTAACAGTATACTTTACAATGGTCTCCACAGAATGAAAACTCTACGCTTCACAATGGATACCACACAACGGGAACTGTACAGTTCAAAGAGTTACCAAATAATTGAAACTGTGTACTTCACAATGGTTACCACAAATTGGTAACTGTACACTTCACAACTGTTACCACATAATGGAAACTGTTCACCTAAAAATGGTTACCACACAATGAAAACTGTACACTTCATAATTGTATCCAAACAATGGAAACTGTACACTTCACAATGGTGACCACAAAATGGTAACTCTACACTTCACAATGGTTACCACACAGTTGAAACTTTATACTTCACAATGGTTACCACACAAGGGAAAGTGTACACTTCAGAGCGATTACCACTCAATGGTAACTGAACACCTCGCAATGGTTACCACACAATGGTAACTATACACTTCGTAGTGCTTACCACACAATGGGAACTGTACACTTCGAAATGATTACACACTATTGTAACTGTACACTTTACAGTGGTTACCACACAATGGAAACTGTACACTTCAAAATGGCTACACACAATGGGAACTGTACACTTCACAATGGTTACCACACAATGGTAACTGTGCACTTTACAGTGGTTACAAACAATGGAAACTGTACACTTCAAAATGGTTACCACACAATAGTACCTGTACAGTTCACAATGGTTACACACAACAGGAACTGTACACTTCACAGTGGTTTTCACACAATGGAAACTGTACACTTTACAATTGTTACCACACAATGGTAACTGTACACTTCACAATGGTTACACACAATGGAAACTGTACACTTCACAATGGTTACACACAATAAAATGTGTACACTTCAAAATAGTTACCACACAATAGTAACTGAACACTTCACAATGGTTACACACAATTGGAACTGTAAACTTTACAGCAGTTAACACACAATGGGAACTGTACACTTCGCTGAGGTTACCACACAATGGGAAGTGTACACTTCGAAGCAGTTACCACAAATATGAACTGTACACTTCACAATGGTTACCACACTATGGGAACTGAATTCTTCACAATGGTTACCACACAATAGTAACTCTACACTTCGAAATGGTTACACACAATGGTAACTATATATTTCATAATGGTTATGCACAATGGTAATTGTACACTTCACAATGTTTACCTAACAATGGTAACTGCACACTTCACTATGGTTACCACACAATGAGAACTGTACACTTCACAATGTTTACCAGAGGATAGAAACTGTACACTTCACAGTTGTTACTACAAAATAAAAATTTTACACTTAACATTGGTTACCACACAATGGTAACTATACCCTTCACAATGCTTACCACACAATAAGAACTGTTCTCTTAACAATGGTTACCACACAATGAGAACTGTACCCTTCACAATGGTACCACACAATGGAAACTGTACACTTCACAATGGTTACACACAATAAGAACTGTACACTTCATAGCTGTTACCACACAATGGTAACTGTATATTTCACAATGGTTACAGCAAAATGAAAACTGTACACTACACAATGGTTACATATAATAAGATCTGTACACTTCACAATGGTTACCACACAATGAAAACTGTACTCTTCACAATCGTTACACACAATGAAAACTGTACTCTTCACTGTGGTTACCACACAATGGTAAATATACACTTCACTATAGTTACCACACAATTAATACTGTTCACGTCACAATGGTTACACACAATGGGAACTGTACACTTCAAAATGGTTACCACACAATGGGAACTGAACACTTCAGAATGGTTCCCACACAATGGGAAATGTTCACATCACAATGATTCCCACACAATGGGAACTGTACACTTCACAGCAATTACCACACAATGGTAACTGTACACTTCACAATAGTTACCACACAATGGGGAGTGTACACTTCCCAATGGTTACACACAGTGGAAAATCTACACTTCACAATAGTTCCCACACAATTGGAACAGTACACTTCACAATGGTTACCACACAATGGAACTGTACACTTCACAGCAGTTACCACACCTTGGGAACTGTACACTTTAAAATGATTACCACACAGGGGTAAATGTACACTTCCCAATGGTTACCACACATTGAAAATTGTACACTTTACAATGGTTCCCAGAGAGGGGGAACTGTACACTTCACAATGATTCCTACAAAATGAGAACTGTACACTTCCAAATAGTTACACACAATGGTAACTGTACACTTCAAAGTGCTTACCACACAACAATAAATATACACTTCACAAAGGTTACCAAACAATGGGAACTGTACACTTCACAATTGTTACACACAATGAAACTGTACACTTCACTGTGGTTACCACTCAATGGGAACTGTACATTTCCCAATGGTTCCACAAAATATAAACTGGACACCTCACAATTGTTACCACAAAATGGTAACTGTACCCTTCACAATGGTTACTCACAATGGGAACTGTACACTTCAAAATAGTTACCAAACAATGGGAACTGTGCACTTCACAATGGTTACCACAAAATGGGACCTGTACAGTTCAAAATGGTTATCAAATAATGGAAATTGTACACTTCACAATGGTTACCATACAATGGAAATTTAACCCTCCACAGCGGTTACCACATAATGGAAACTGTACATTTCACAATGGTTAAACACAATGGAAAATGGATACTTCACAATGGTTACCACACAATAATAACTGTACACTTCACAATGGTTACCATACAATAAGAAGTGTACACTTTCAGCGGTGAGCACACAATGGTAACTGTACACTTCACAGTGGTTACCACATATTGGGAACTGCACATTTCACGATGGTTACACACAAAGAAAACTTTACACTTCACAATTGTTACCACACAATGGTAACTTTACACTTCACAGTGGTTACACGCAATGGGAACTGTATACTTCACAATGGTTACACACAATGGTAACTGTACAATTCACAGCAGTTACCACACAATCAGAACTGTACACAACACCATGGTTACCACAAAATCGAAACTGTACCCTTCACAATGGTTACACACAATGGGAACTGTACACTTTACAATTGTAACCACACAATGGGAACTGTACACTTCACAATGGTTACCACAAAATGCGAAATGTACTTTTAACAATAATAAACACACCATGAAAATTGTACATTTCAAAATGGTTTCACACGATGGGAACTGTACACTTCACAGCGATTACCACACAATAAGGACTGTACACTTCAAAATGGTTACACACAATTAGAACTGTACAGTTCCCAATGGTTACCACACAATAAGAACATGTACACTTTTTAATAGTTACGCTCAGTGGGAACAGTACACTTCACAATAATTACTACACAGTGGGAATTGTACACTTCACAATGGTTACCACAAAATGGAAACTGTACACTTCATAATAGTCTCCACACAATGGCAACTGTACACTTCCCAATGGTTAGAGACAATTAAAACTGTACACTTAACAATGGTTACCACACAATGAAAACTGTACACTTCACAATAGTTATCACAAAATGGGAACTATACACTTCACAATGGTTACCGCAAAATCAGAATTGTAAACTTCGCAATGGTTACCACACAATGGTAACAGCACAATTCGCAGTGCTTATCACACAAAGTGAACTGTACACTATACAACGGTTACCACACAATATGAACTGTACACTTCGCAATGGTTACCACAGTATCAGAACTCTACACAATGCACTGGTTACCACACAATGGAAACTGTACACTTCAAAATGGTTACCACACAATGGTAAGTGTACACTTCAAAATATTTACACACAGTAAGAATTGTACACTTCAGAGTGGTTACCACACAATGAAAACTGTACACTTCACAATGGTTACACACAAAGGGAACTGTACATTTAAAATTGTTACCACACAATAATAATTGTACACTTCTCAGCTGTTACCATGCAATGGAAAATGTACACTTCACAATGGATACCACACAATGGTAAATGTACATTTTGCAGTGGTTACCACACAGAGGGAACTGTACACTTCACAATGGTTACCACACAATAAGAACTGTACACTTAAAATTGTTACACACTATGGAAACTGTACACTTCACAATGATTACACAATAATGGGAACTTAACACTTCACAATCGTTACCACAAAATGGGAACTGTACCCCTCAAAATGGTTACATACAATGGGAACTGTACATTTCACAATGGTTACTACACAATGAAAACTGTACACTTTTCAATGGTTACACACTATGGAAACAGTACACTTCACAATAGTTACAACACAATGGGAACTGTACACTTCCCAATCGTCACTACAAATTGGGAACTGTACCCTTCACAATGGTTACCACACAATGGTAACTGTACACTTCACAATGGTTACACACAATGGAAACTGTACACTTCACAATGGTTACACACAATGGTAACTGTACACGTTACAACTGTTACCACAAAATGGTAACTGTACACTTCACAGCAATTAGCACATAATGGTAACTGTACACGTCACAATTTTTATCACAAAATGGTAACTTTACACTTCACAATAGTTACCACACAATGAAAACTGTACCCTTCACAATGGTTACCACAAAATGAGAACTGTACACTTTACAATGGTTACACACAATGGGAACTGTACACATCACAGCGGTTACCACACGAAGAAAACAGTACACTTCAAAATGGTTATGACACAGTGACAACTGTACACTTCACAATGGTTACACACAATGCGAACTGTACACTTCACAATGATTACCACACAATGGGAACGGTAGTCTTCACAATGGTTACCACAAAATGGTAACTCTACACTTCAAACTGGGTACCACACAATAAGAACTGTACACGTAACAATGGTTACCACACAATGGGAACTGTACCCTTTACAGTGGTCATCACACAATGGGAACTGTACACTTTACAATGGTTACACAAAATAAAAACTGTACACTGGGATTGCCACACATTCGTTACCGTACACTTTACAATGGTTCCCACACCATGATAACTGTACACTTCACAATGATTACAATGTTAACTGTACACTCTACAGTGGTTACCACACAATGATAACTCTACACTTCACAATGGTTACCACACAATTGTAACTCTACACTTTACAATGATTTCCACACGATGGGAGCTGTACACTTCACATTGGTTACACAATATGGGAACTGTAAACTTAATGGTTACACACAATGGTAATTGTACACTTCAAAATGGCTATAAACAATGGTAACTGTACACTTCACAATGGTTACCACACAATGGGAACTGTACACTTCACAGCGGTTTCCACACAATGGTAACTACATTTCACAATGATTACCACACAATGGGAACTGTACACTTTACAATGGTTACCACACAATGGGAACTGAATTCTTCACAATGGATACCACACAATGGTAACTTTACACTTCACAATGGTCACGACACAATGCTAACTGTACACTTCACAGCGGTTACCACACAATGGTAACTGAACACTTCGCAATGGTTACCACACAATGGTAACTTTACACTTCGCAGTGCTTACCACACAATGGTAACTGTACACTTCACAGTTCTTACACACAATGGTAACTGTACACTTCACAATCGTTATGACACAATGCTAACCTTACACTTCACAGTGGTTACCACACAATGGTAACAGAACACTTCACAATGGTTACCACACAATGGTAACTGTACACTTCGATGTGCTTACCAGACAATGGGAACTGTAAAGTTCACAACGGTTATCACACAATGGGAACTGTACACTTCACAATGTTTACCACAGTATGGAAACTGTACACATTACAGCGGTTACCACACAATGGAAACTGTGCTCTTCACAATGGTTACCACACAATGGTAACTGTACACTTTAAAATGTTTACACACAATAAGAACAGTACACCTTATAGCGGTTACCACACAATGGAAACTGTACACTTCACAATGGTTACACACAAAGGTAACTTTACACTTAAAATGGTTACCACACAATAACTGTACACTTCACAGCTGTTACCACACAATGGTAACTGTACACTTCACAATGTATCCCACACAATGGTAACTGTATATTTTGCAGTGGTTACCACACAAAAAAACTGTACACTTCACAATGGTTACCACACAATAAGAACTGTACACTTAACAATGGTTATCACACAATGGGAACTCTACCCTTTACTATGGTTACCACACAATGGAAACTGTACACTTTACAATGATTACACACAATGGTAACTGTACACTTCACAATGGTTACCACAAAATAAAATCTGTACATTTTACAATTGTTACACACAATAAGGACTTTACACTTTACAATGGTTACCACACATGGGAAACTGTATACATCAAAATGGTTAACACACAATGAAAACTGTACACTTCAGAATGGTTACCACACAATAAAAACTGTACACTTCAAAATGATTACACACAATGGTAACTGTACAGTTCACAGTAGTTACCCCACAATGGTGACTCTACACTTCACAATGGTTACCACACAATGAGAACTGTGTCCTCCACAATGGTTATAAACAATGGGAACTGTACACTTCACAATGGTTACCTCACAATGCGAACTGTACACTTCATGATTGTTCCCAAACAATGGTAAATTTACACTTCACAATGGTTATGCACAATGAGAATTGTACACTTCACAATTGTTACCACACAATGAGAACTGTACACTTCACAATGGTTAAACACAATGAAAACTGTACATTTCACAATAATTCCCAAACAAAAGGAACTTTACAGTTCACAATGGTTCCCACACAATGAAAACTGTACACTTCACAATTGTAACAAACAATGGTTACTGTACACTTCACGGTGGTTACCACACAATGGAAGCTGTACACTTCACAATGGTTAACATACAATGGGAACTGTACACTTCACAATGGTTACACACAATGGGAACTGTACACTTCACAATGGTTACCACACAATGGGGACTGTACACTTCACAATGGTTACACACAATGGGAACTGTACACTTCACCATGGTTACCACAGAATGGGAACCGTACACTTCAAAATGGTTACACACAATGGGAACTGTGCACTTCACAATTGTTATTACACAATGGGAATTGTACACTTAAAATTGTTACCACAAAATAATAACTGTACACTTCACATCTGTTACCACCCAATGGTAACTGTACACTTCACAGGTATTACCACACAATGGTAACTGTATATTTTGCAGTGGTAACCACACAAAGGAAATTGTACACTTCAAAATGGTTACACACAAGGGTAACTGTACACTCCACATCGGTTACCACACAATGGAAACTGTACACTTCACAATGGTTACACACAATAAGAACTGTACACTTCACAATGGTTTCCACACGATGGGAACTTTACGCTTCACAATGGTTGTGACACAATGGGAAATATGCACTTCATAGCAGTTACCACACAATTAAAACTGTGCACCTCACCATGGTTACCTCACAACTGGAACTGTACACTTCACAATGGTTACAACACAGTGGTAACTGTACACTTCACAATGGTTACAACAAAATAAGAACTGTACACTTCAAAATGGTTACCACACAATGAAAACTGTACAGTTCATCATGGTTCCCAAACAATGGGAACTGTACACTTCACAATGGTTCCCACACAATGGGAACTGTACACGTCACAATGGTTACACACGATGGTTACTGTACACTTCACAGCGGTTACCACACAATGGTAACTCTACACTTCACAATGGTTACCACGCAATGTGAACTGTGCACTTCAGAATGGTTACAAACCATGGGAACTGTACACATCACAGCAGTTACCACGCAAAGGTAACTGTACACTTCACAATGGTTACCACACAATGAAAACTCTACACTTCACAATGGTTACACACAATGGGAACTGTACACTTAATTGTTACCAAACAATGGGAACTGTAAACTTCACAATGGTAACCACACAATGGTAACTGTACACTTCACATTAGTTACCACAGAATGGTAACTACACTGCACGATGGTTACAACACAATAAGAACTATACGCTTCACAATGATTACCAAACAATGGGAACTTAACACTTCACAATGATTACAAACAATATGAACTGTACACTTTACAATGGTTACCTCACAATAATAAGTGTTCACTTCTCAACGGTTACCACATAGTGGGAATTGTACCCTTTGCAGCGGTTAGCACACAATGGTAACTGTACACTTCACAATGGTTACCACACAATGGGATCTGTATACTTTGCAGCGGTTACCACAAAATGGTAACTGTACAGTTTACAATGGTTACACACTATGGGAACTGTACATTTCACAATGTTTACCACACAATGCTAATTGTGAACTTCACAACGGTTACCACAAAATTGTAACGGTACACATCACAGTGGTTACACAAAAGGAAAACTGTACACTTCAGAATGTTTACAACACAATGAAAACTTTACATTTTACAATTTTGAAACACAATCCAAACTGTACACTTCACAATGGTTACACACAATTGTAACTCTACACTTCACAGGGGTCAACACACAAGAAGAAATGTACACTTCACCATGGTTACCACAGAATGGGAATCGTACACTTCTAATGGTTACACATAATGGGAACGGTACACTTCACAATTTTTACCACACTATGGAAACTGTACACTTCACAACGTTTACCACACAATGGGAATTGTACACTTCAAAATTCTTACCACACAATGGGAATGGTACACTTCACAATGGTTACACACAGTGGAAACTGTACACTTCACAATGGTTACCACACAATGGGAACTGTACACTTCACAGTGGGTACACACTATGGAAACTGTACACTTCACAATGGTTACAACACAATGGGAACTCCACACTTCACAATCGTTACCACAAAATGGGAACTGTACACTTCACAATGGTTACCACACAACGGGAACTGTACACTTCACAATGCTTACACACAATGGTAACTGTACACTTCACAATGGTTACACACAATGGTAACTGTACACTTCACAATGGTTACCACCAAATTGTAACTATACACTTCACAGCAATTACCACACAATGGAAACTGTACACGTCACAATTGGTACCACAAAATGATAACTTTACAGCTCACAATGGTTACCACACAATGAAAACTGCACCCTTCACAATGGTTACCACACAATGACAACTGTACACTTTACAACGGTTACACAATGGGAACTGTACACATCACAGCGGTTACCACACAAAGGTAACTGTACACTTCACAATGGTTACCACACAATGGAAACTGTACACTTCACAAAGGTTACCACACAATCGTAACTATACACTTCACAATGGTAACCACACAATAAGAACTGTACACGTAACAATATTTACCACACAATGGAAACTGTACCCTTCACAATGGTTACCACACAATGGTAACTATACACTTCACAATGGTTACCACACAGTGGTAACTGTACACTTCACAATGGTTACCACACAATGGAAACTGTACACTTCACAATGGTTACACACTATAAGAACTGTACCCCTCACAATGGTTTCCACACTATGGGAACTGTACACTTCACAATGGTTATCACACCATGATAAGTGTACACTTCACAACGGTTACCACACAGTGGGAATTGTACACTTTACAGCAGTAATCACACAATGGGAACTGTACACTTCACCACGGTTACCACCAAATGGGAACCGTACACTTCACAATGGTTACATACAGTGGGAACTGTACACTTCACAATGGTCACAACACAATGGGAATTTTACACTTCACAATGGTTACCACACAATGGAAATTGTACGCTTCACATTTGTTATCACACAATGGGAATGGAACACTTCACAATGGTTACACACAATGGGAACTCGACCCTTCACAGCGGTTACCACACAATGGGAACTGTACACTTCAAAATGGTTACACACAAAAAGAACTGTACGCTTCACAATGGTTACCATACAATGGGAACTGTACACTTCCCAATGGTTACACACTATGGAAACTCTGCACTTTACAATGTTTACAACACAATGGGAACTGTACAATTCGCAATCGTTACCACACAATGGGAACTGTACACTTCACAATGGTTACCATACTATGGGAACTGTACACTTTATAATGGTTACACACAATGGTAACCGTACACTTCAAAATTGTCACACACAATGGTAACTGTACACTTCACAGAGGTTACCACACAATGGTAACCATACACTTCACAATGGTTACCACACAATGAAAACTACACTTCACAATGTTTTCACCAAAATGGAAAATGTACACTTTCCAAAGGTTACACACAATATGAACTGGACACTTTACAATGGTTTTCACGAAATGGGAACTTTACACTTCCCAATGGTTACACACAATATAAACTGGACACTTCACAATGGTTACCACAAAATGGTAACTCTACACTTCACAATGGTTATGCACAATGAAAACTGTACACTTCACAATGGTTACCAAACAATGGAAACTGCGCACTTCACAATGGTTACATACAATGGAAACTGTCCAATTCACAGTGGTCTCCACACAATTGTAACTGTACACTTCACAAGAATCACCAAACAATGAAACCTGCACACTTCAGAATGGTTACACACAATGGGAACTGTACACTTCACAATGGTTACCAAACAATGGGAACTGTACACTTCACAATGGTTCCCACAAAATGGGAACTGTACACTTTACAATTGTCACCACACAATGAAACCTGTACACTTCAGAATGGTTGCACACAATGAGAACTGTACACTTCACAATGGTTACACACAATGGGAACTGCACACATCACAATGGTTATCACAGAATGGGAACAGTACACTTTTCAATGGTTACACAAAATATGAACTAAACACTTCACAATGGTAACCAAAGAATGGT
The DNA here is from genome assembly GCF_049354715.1 of Callithrix jacchus. Classification (NCBI taxonomy): domain Eukaryota; kingdom Metazoa; phylum Chordata; class Mammalia; order Primates; family Cebidae; genus Callithrix; species Callithrix jacchus. Next base: position 15,643,866 of record NC_133525.1, read on the forward strand.
AACTGTATAACACTTCATAACGGTTATGTACAATGGGAAATGTACACTTCACAATGGTATCCAGACAATGGTGACTGTACACTTCACAATGGTTACCACACAATGGGAAGTGTACACTTCACAATGGTGTCCACACAATGGTGACTGTGCACTTCACAATGGTTACCACATAATGGGAACTGTACACTTCACAATGGTTACCAGAGGATGGTAACTACACTTTACAATGGTTACTACACAATGGGAATTTTACACTTGACAATGGTTACCACACAATGGTAAATGTACCCTTCACAATGGTTACCACACAATGGGAACTGTACACTTCACAATGGTTACACACAATGTAACTGCACACGTCAAAATTCTTACCACACAATGGAAAATGTAAACTTACTTATGGTAAGACACAATGGGAACTGTACACTTCACAACGATTACCACACAATGGGAACTGTACACTTCACAATGGTTACACACAAAGGGAACAGTACACTTCACAATGGTCACCACACAATGGGAACTCTACACTTCACAATGGTTACCAAACAATGGGAACTGTACACTTCACAAGTGTTACCACACAATGGGAATGGTACAATTCAAAATGGTTAAACAAAATGAAAACTGTACACTTCACAGCGGTTACCACACAATGGTAACTGTACACTTTACAATGGTTACCAGACAATAAAATGTGTACACCTCACAATGGTTACACATATTGGGAACTGTACCCTTCACAATTTTTACCACACAATTTGAACTTTACATTTCACAATAATTCCCACACAATGAAAACTGTAGACATCACAATGGTTCCCACACAATGGGCAATATACACTTCTCATCAGTTACCACCCAATGGTAACTGTACACTTAACAATATTTACCACGCAATAAGAAGTGTACAGTTCACAATGGTTACACACAATGGGAACTCTACACTTAAAATGTTTCCCACACAACGGGAACTATACACTTCACAATGGTTACCACAAAATAAAAACTGTACCCTTCACAGCTGTTACCACACCATGAAAATCGTACACTTCAAAATGGTAACCACACAGTGGTAACTGAACACTTCACAATTGTTACCAAAAAATTGAAACTGTACACTTCACAATATTTACCACACAATGAAAACTGTACATTTCACAATGGTTCTCACACAATAAGAACTGAACACTTCACAATGGTTCCCACAAAATTGGAATTGTACACTTCCCAATGGTTACACACAATATTAACTGGACACTTCACAATGGTTCCCACAACATGGGAACTGTACACTTTTCAATGGCTACACACAATATGAGGTGCACACTTCAAAATGGTTACCACAAAATGGTAACTGTACACTTCACAATGGTTATGCACAATGGGAACTGTACACTTCACAATGGTTACCAAACAATGGAAACTGCGCACTTCACAATGGTTACACACAATGGAAACCGAACAACTTACAGTGGTTACCACACAATGGTAACTGTACACTTCACAATGGTTGCCACACAATGAAAACTGTACACTTCACAATGGTTACACAAAATGGGAACTGTACACTTCACAATGGTTCCCACACAATGAGAACTGTACACTGTACAATGGTTAGCACACAATGGGAACTATAGACTTCACAATGGTTACCAAAAATTGTAACAGTACACTTCACAGCGGTTACCACAAAACGGAAACTGTACACTTTACAACGGTTACCACACAATGGGAACTGTACACTTCACAATGGTTACACACAATGGGTACTGTACACTTCGCAATGGTTACCACACAATGGGAACTGTACACTTTCCAATGGTTAAACACAATAAGAACTGTACACTTTACAATGGTTACCACACAATGGTAACTGTACACTTCACAGCGGTCACCACACAATGAAAACTGTACACTTCACAATGGTTATACCCAATGAGAACTGAACACTTCACAGCTGTTACCACACAATGGTAACTGTACACTTCACAACGGTTACCACCCAATGGGAACTGTACACGTCACAATGGTTACACACAATCGGTACTGTATACTTCACAATAGCTACCACACAATGGTAACTGTACACTTCACAATGGTTACACAGAAACGTAAATTTATGCTTTACAATGGTGACCACACAATAACTGTACACTTCACAACGGTGACCACACAATGGGAACTGTACACTATGTGGCACTTAGCTCACAATTGTAACTGTACACTTCACAATGGTTACCACACAATGGGATCTGTATACTATGCAGCGGTAACCACACAATTGTAACTGTACACTTCACAGCAGTTACCACACAATGGTAACTGTACCATCACAATAATTACATAAAAGGGGAACTCTACACTATAAAATGGTTACAGCACAATGGAAACTGTACACTTCACAATGGCTAAACACAATGGGAACTCTACACTCCACAATTGTTACACACAATGGTCAATCTGCACTTCACAGTGGTCACCACATAATGAGAACTGAACACTTCACCATGTTTTCCACAGAATGAGAACCGTACACGGCACAATGGTTACACACAAAAAGGACTGTACACTTCACAATTGTTACCACACAATGTGAACTGTACACTTCACAATTGTTACCACACAATGGGAATAGTACACTTCACAATGGGTACACCCTATGGGAACTGTACACTTCACAATGGATACCACACAATGGAAACTGTACACTTTAAAATGGTTACAGACAATGAGAATTATACACTTCGCAATGGTTACCTCAAAAATGGAACTGTACACTTCACAATGGATACCACAGAATGGGAACTGTATGCTTCACAAGGTTACCACACAATGGGAACTGTACAATCCACAATGGATACCACACAATGGAAACTGTACACTTTAAAATGGTTACACACAATGGGAACTATACACTTCACAATGGTTTTCTCAAAATTGGAACTGTACACTTCACAATGGATACCACAGAATAAGAACTGTGCGCTTCACAAGGTTACCACACAATGGGAACTGTACACTTTACAATGGTTACACACAATGGTAACTGCGCACTTTACAATGGTTACACACAATGGTAACAGTACACTTCACAACGGTTACCACACAATGGTAACTGTACACTTGACAGCAATTACCACACAATGGTAAATGTACACTTAACAATGGTTACCACACAATGGTAAGTGTACAGTTTCCAATGGTTACCACACAATGAAAACTGTACCCTTCACAATGGTTACCACATAATGAGAATTGTACACTATACAGTTGTTACAAACAATGGGAATTGTACACATTACAGCTGTTACCACACCATGGTAACTGTAAACTTCACAATGGTTACCGCACAATAAAAACTATACACTTCACAATGGTTACACACAATGGGAAATGTAAACTTCACAATGGTTATTACATAATGGGAACTGTACACTTCACAATGATTCCAACACAATGGTAACTGTACACTTCAGAGTGGTTACCACGCAATGGTAATTTTATACTACACAAAGGTTACCACACAATGAAAACTGTGCATTCACAATGGTTACACACAATTGGAACTGTACACTTCACAATGATTACCACACAATGGGAACTGTAAACTTTCCCATGGTTAAACACAATGGGAACTGTACACTTCACAGTGGTTACCACACAATGGTAACTGTACACTTTATAATACTTACGCACAATAAAACTCTTCACTTCACAATGATTACCACATAATGGGAACTGTACACTTCACAATTGTTACCACACAATGAGAACTATACACTTCACAATGGTTACACACAATGGTAACTGTACATTTAACAATGGCTATGAACATTGGTAACTCTACACTTCACAGCGGTTACCACACGAAGGTAAATGTACACTTCACAATGATTACCACACAATGTGATCTGTACACTTAACAATGCTTACCACACAATGGGAACTGTACACTTCAGAATGGTTGCCGCACAATGGGAACTGTACACATCACAATGGATACCACACAATGGTAACTGTGCAATTTAAAATGGTTACACACAATGGGAACTATACATGTCACAATGGTTACAACAGTATGTGAACTGTACACTTCACAATCGTTATCACACGATAATAACTGTACACTTCACAACATTTACGAGACAATGGTAACTGTACACTTCGCAATGGTTACCACAGAATTGGAACTGTACACTTCGCAATGGTTCCCACACCATGGAAACTCTACACTTAACAGCGGTTACCACAAAATGGTAACTGTACACTTCACAGCGGTTACTACACAATGGTAACTCTACACTTCACAGCAGTTACCACAAAATGGAAAATGTACGCTTAACAATGGTTAAACACAATGGGAACTGGACACTTCAAAATGGTTACACACAATGATAACTGTACACTTCACAACGGTTTTCACACGAGAACTGTACACTTTGTAGCAGTGAGCACACAATGGTAATTCTACACTTCACAATGGTTACCACACAATGGGAACTGTACACTTTAAAATGGTTGCACACAATTGGGACTGTACACTTCACAAAAGTAACGACACAGTAATAACTGTGCACTTCACAGCAGTTACCACACAATAATAACTGTACACTTCAAAATTGTTACCACACAATGAAAACTATACACTTCACAATGGTTCCCAAACAATAGGAACTGTACACTTCACAATTGTTTCCACACAATGGGAACTGTACACCTCACAATGGTTACCACACAACGGGAACTGTACACTTCACAATGGTTACACACAATGGTAACTGTACACTTCACAATTGTTACACAAAATGGTAACTGTACACTTCACAACGGTTACCAAGAAATGGTAACTGTACACTTCACAGCAATTAACACAAAATGGAAACTGTACACGTCACAATTGTTACCACAAAATGGTAACTGTTGAGTTCACAATGGTTACCACACAATGGAAACTGTACACTTCACAATGGTTACACACAATGAGAACTGTACACTTCACAATGGTTTATACACGATGGGAATGGTACACTTCTCAATGGTTACCACACAATGGGCACTGTACACTTCACAATGGTTACCACACAGTGGTAACTGTACACTTCACAATGGTTACAACACAATAAGAACTGTACACTTCAAAATGGTTTCCACACAATAAAAACTGTACACGTCATAACGTTTCCCACACAATGGGAACTCAACACTTCACAATGGTTACCTATGAATGTTACTGTACACTTCACAGAGGTTACCACACAATGGTAACTCTACACTTCTCAACAGTTACAACACCATGGAAACGGTGCACTTCACAATGGTTACAGACAATGGGAACTGTACACATCACAGCGGTTACCACACAAAGGTAACTGTACACTTCACAATGGTTATCACACAATTAAAACTGTACACTTCACGATTGTTACACACAATGGAAACTGTACACTTTACAATGATTACCACACAATGAAAACTGTACACTTCACAATGGTAACCACACAATGGTAACTGTACACTTCACAATGGTTACCACACAATAAGAACTGTACACGTAACAATGGTTACCACACAATGGAAACTGTACCCTTTACAATGGTTACCACACAATGCGAACTGTACACTTAACAATGGTTAAACACAATGAAAACTGTACACCTCACAGCGGTTACCACACAATGGTAACCGTACACTTCACAATAATTTTCACACAATGAGAACTTTACATTTCACAATGGTTACACACAATGGTAACTGTACACTTCACAGCAGTTACCACAAAAGGGGAACTGTACACTTCTCAATGGTTACCACACAATGGGAACTGTACACTTCACAGCAGTTACCATACCATTGGAACAGTGCACCTCATTATGGTTACCACACAATTGGAACTGTACACTTCACAGTGGTTACCACACAATGGTAATTCTGAACTTCACGATGGTTACCACACAATAAGAACTGTACACTTCACAATGGTTATCACACAATGTAAACTTTACACTTCCCAATGGTTACAAACAATGGGAAGTGTACACTTTATAATGGTTAACACACAGTGATCAGTGTACACTTCACAACGGTTACCACACTGTGGGAAATGTACACTTTGCAGCGGTTAGCACACCATGGTAAATGTGCACTTCGCAATTGTTACCACACAATGGGATCTGTACACTTTGCAGCGGTTACCACATAACGGTAACTGTACACTTCACAATAGTTACACACAATGGGAACTGTACACTTCACAATGGTTACATCACAATGCTAACTGTACACTTCACAACGGTTACCACACAATGGAAACTGTACACATCACAGTGGTTACACACAAGGTGAACTATACACTTCAGAATGGTTACAACACAATGGGAACTGTACACTTCACAATGGTTAAACACAATGCAAACTGTACACTTCACAATGGTTACACACAATTGTAGATCTACACTTCACAGCGGTCACCACACAATAAGAACTGTACACTTCACAATGGTAAAACACAATGCAAACTGTACACTTCACAATGGTTATACACAGTTGTAACTCTACACTTCACAGTGGTCACCACATAATGGGAACTGTACACTTTACCATGGTTACCACAGAATGGGAACCGTACACTTCACAATGGTTACACACAATGAAAACTGTACAGTTCCCAATTGTTCCCACACAATGGGAACTGTACACTTCACAATGATTACCATACAGTGAGAACTTTACACTTCACAATTGTTACCACACAATAAAAATTGTACACTTCACAATGTTTACACACAATGAAAACTCTACACTTCACAGTGGTTACCACACAATGGGAACTGTACACTTCAAAATGTTTACACACAATAAGTACTGTAAACTTTACAATGGTTACCACGCAATGGGAACTGTGCCCTTCCAAATGGTTACACACTATGGGAACTGTACACTTCACAATGGTTACCAAAAATAAATACTGTACACTTCACAATGGTTACACAAAATGGGAACTGTACACTTCACAATGGTTACCAGAAAATGGGAACTGTACAGTTCACAATGGTTCCAAAACAATGGTGACTGTACACTTAACAATTGTTACCATGGAATGGGATCTGTACACTTCACAATGGTGTCCACACAATGGTAACTTTATACTTCACAATGGTTACCAAATAATGGGAAGTTTGCGCTCCACAATGGTTACCAGACGATGGTAACTGTACACTTTACAATGGTTACTACACAGTGGGAACTTTACACTTGACAATGGTTACCACATGATCGTAACTGTACCCTTCACAATGGTTTCCACACAATGGGAACTGTACACTTCACAATGGCTACCACACAATGGGAACTGTAAATTTCACAATGATTACCACACAATTTGAAGTTTACATTTCACAATGGTTCCCACACAATAAGAACTGTACACATCACAATGGTTCCCACACAATGGGAACTGTACACTTCACAGCAGTTACCACACAATGGTAACTGTACACGTCACAGTGGTTACCACGCAATGGGAAGTGGACACTTCACAATGGTTACACACAATGGGAACTCTACACTTTACAATGGTTCCCACACAATGGGAACTGTACACTTCACAATGGTTAACACACAATGGGAACTGTACACTTCACAACATACCACACCATGGGAATCGTACACTTCACAATGGTAACCATACAGTGGTAACTGTACACTTCACAATGGTTACCACGCAATGGGAAAGTTACACTTCACAATATTTACCACACAATGAAAACTGTACCCTTCACAATGGTTCCAACATAATGTGAAGTGTACACTTCAAAATGGTTCCCACACAATGGGAACTGTATAATTCCCAATGGTTACACACAATATTAACTGGACACTTCACAATGGTTCCCACACAATGGGAACTCTACACTTTCTAATGCTTAAATACAATATAAACTGGACACTTCACAATGGTTACCACAAAATGGTAATTGTACACTTCACAATGGTTACGCACAATGGGAACTGTACACTTCACAGTTATTATTAAACAATAAGAATTGCACACATCACAATGCTTACACACAATGAAAACTGTACACTTCACCGTGGTTACGACACAATGGTAACTCTATACTTCACAATGGTTACCACACAATGGGAACTGCGCACTTCACAGTGGTTGCACAAAATGGGAACTGTACCCTTCACAATGGTTAATGCAAAATGGGAACTGTACACTTCACAATGGTTACCCACAATGAAAAGTATACACTTCACAGTGGTTACCACACAACCGTAAATATACACTTCAGTATAGTACCCACACAATGAATACTGTACACGTCACAATAGTTACACACAAAGGAAACTGTACACTTCACAATGTTTACACACCATGGGAACTGTACACTAAACAACAGTTTCCCCGAAATGGGAACTCTACACTTCACAGCGGTTACCACACAATGGTAAATTTGCACTTCACAATGGTTAACAAACGATAAAAATATACACTTCACAATGATTACACATAATGGGAACTGCACACTTCACAATGGTTACCACCAAATAGAAACTGTACACTTCACGAATGTTCCAATACAATGGTGACTGTACACTTCACAATGGTTACCACACAATGAAAAATGTACACTTCACAATGAGGTCAACACAATGGTAACTGTACACTTCACAATGATTACCACATAAAAAGAACTGCACACTTCACAATCGTTACCACATGATGGTAACTGTACACTTCACAATGGTTACTAAACAATGGGAATTTTGCATTTGACAATTTTTACCACACCATGTTAACTGTACCCTTCACGATCGTTTTCACACAATGGGAACTGTACACTTCACAATGGTTACCAGAGAACGGGAACTGTACACTTCGCAATGGATACCACACAATGGGAACTGTACACTTATCAATGCTTCCCACGCAATGGTAACTGTACACTTCACAGTGGTTACAACACAATGGTAACTGTACACTTCACGATGGTTACACACAATGTAAACTCTACACTTCACAATGGTTACCACACAATGGAAACTGTACACTTCGCAATGAATACCACATAATAAGAACTCTACACTTCGCAGCATTTACCACACAATGGAAACCGTAAACTTTACAGTTGTTACCACACAATGAGAACTGTAAACTTTACAATGGTTACACACAATGGTAATTGTACACTTAAATATGGTTACCACACAATGGTAACTGTACACTTCACAGTGGTTACCTCACAATGGAAACTCTACACTTCACAATGGTTAGCACACAATGGGAACTGTACACTCCACAGTGGTTACCACGCAATGGTAACTCTACACTTCACAATGGTTACCACACAATGGGAACTGTGCACGTCACAATGGTTACACACAATGAGAGCTCTACACTTCACAATTGTTCCCACATAATGGGAACTGTGCACTTCACAGCAGTTACCACACAATGGTAACTGTACACTTCACAATGGTTACACACAATAAGAGCTCTACACTTCACAATAGTTCCCACATAATCGGAACTGTACACTTCACTATGGTTACCACACAGTGGGAACTGTACACTTTACAGCAGTTACCACACCATAGAAACTGGGCATTTCACAATGGTTACCACACAGTAATAACTGTACACTTCACAATGGTTATCAGACAATGGAAACTGTACCCTTCACAATAGTTACCACACAATGAAAACTGTACACTTCACAATGGTTACACACTATGAGAACTGTAGGCTTCACAATGGTTACCACACAATGGGAACTTTACACTTCACAATGCTTATGACACAATGGAAACTTTACACTTCACAATGGTTCCCACACAATGGTAAATGTACAGTTTACAATGGTTACGGACAATGGGAAAAGTGCACTTCACGATGGTTACCACACAATTGGAACTTTACACTTCACAATGGTTACAAACAAAGGAAACTGTACACTTCACAATGGTTAAAACACAATGATAACTGTACACTTCACAACGGTTACCACACAATGGAAACTGTACACTTTGCAGTGGTTAGCTCACAATGGAAACTCTACACTTCACAATGGTTACCACACAATGGGATCTGTACACTTTGCAGCGGTCACCACACAATGGTAACTTTACTTCTCACAATGGATACACACTATGGGAACGTTACACTTTACAATAGGTACCACACAATGGTGACTGTACACATCACAATGGTTACACACAAGGGGAGCTCTACACTTCAGAATGGTTACAACACAATGAAATCTGTACACTTCACTATGGTTAAACACAATGGGAACTGTACACTTCACAATGGTTACACACAATGGTAAATCTACATTTCTCAGCGGTCACCCCAAAAACGAAACTGCACACTTCACCGTGGTTACCACAAAATAGGAACTGTACACTTCACAATGATTACACACACATGGAACTGTACACCTCACAATTGTTACAACACAATGGGAAATGTACAATTCACAATTTTTTTTTTTTATTTTTTATTGGATTATAGGTTTTGGGGTACATGAGCAGAGCATGCAAGAGAGTTGCGTAGGTACACACATGGCAGTGTGCTTTGCTTTTCTTCTCCCCTTCACCCACATTTGGCATTTCTCCCCAGGCTATCCCTCCCCACCTCCCCCTCCCACTGGCCCTCCCCTTTTCCCCCCAATAGACCCCAGTGTTTAGTACTCCCCTTTCTGTGTCCATGTGTTCTCATTTTTCATCACCCACCTATGAGTGAGAATATGCGGTGTTTCATTTTCTGTTCTTGTGTCAGTTTGCTGAGGATAATGTTTTCCAGATTCATTCATGTCCCTACAAAAGACACGAACTCATCATTTCTGATTGCTGCATAATATTCCATGGTGTATATGTGCCACATTTTTCCAATCCAGTCTATTATCAATGGGCATTTGGGTTGATTCCAGGTCTTTGCTATTGTAAACAGTGCTGCAATGAACATTCGTGTACATGTGTCCTTATAGTAGAACGATTTATAGTCTTTTGGATATATACCCAGTAATGGGATTGCTGGGTCAAATGGAATTTCTATTTCTAAGGCCTTGAGGAATCGCCACACTGTCTTCCACAATGGTTGAACTAATTTACACTCCCACCAACAGTGTAAAAGTGTTCCTTTTTCTCCACATCCTCTCCAGCATCTGTTGTCTCCAGATTTTTTAATGATCGCCATTCTAACTGGCCTGAGATGGTATCTCAATGTGGTTTTGATCTGCATCTCTCTGATGACCAGTGACGATGAGCATTTTTTCATATGATTGTTGGCCTCATATATGTCTTCTTTCGTAAAGTATCTGTTCATATCCTTTGCCCACTTTTGAATGGGCTTGTTTGTTTTTTTTCTGTAAATCTGCTTGAGTTGTTTGTAAATTCTGGATATCAGCCCTTAGTCAGATGGGTAGACTGCGAAAATTTTTTCCCATTCTGTTGGTTGCCGATCCACTCTAGTGACTGTTTCTTTTGCCGTGCAGAAGCTGTGGAGTTTCATTAGGTCCCATTTGTCTATTTTGGCTTTTGTTGCCAATGCTCTTGGTGTTTTGTTCATGAAGTCCTTGCCTACTCCTATGTCCTGGATAGTTTTGCCTAGATTTCCTTCTAGGGTTTTTATGGTGCCAGGTCTTATGTTTAAGTCTTTAATCCATCTGGAGTCAATTTTAGTGTAAGGTGTCAGGAAGGGGTCCAGTTTCTGCTTTCTGCACATGGCTAGCCAGTTTTCCGAACACCATTTATTAAACATGGAATCCTTGCCCCATTGCTTGTTTTTGTCAGGTTTATCAAAGATTGTATAGTTGTATGTATGTTGTGTTGCCTCCGGTGCCTCTGTTTTGTTCCATTGGTCTATATCTCTGTTTTGGTACCAGTACCATGCTGTTTTGATTACTGTAGCCTTGTAGTATAGTTTGAAATCCGGTAGTGTGATGCCCCCCGCTGTGTTCGTTTTGCTTAGAATTGACTGGGCTATGCGGGCTCTCTTTTGGTTCCATATGAAGTTCATGGTGGTTTTTTCCAGTTCTGTGAAGAAAGTGAATGGTAGCTTGATGGGGATAGCGTTGATTCTGTAAATTACTTTGGGCAGTATAGCCATTTTCACGATATTAATTCTTCCTAACCATGAACATGGAATGTTTCTCCATCTGTTTGTGTCCTCTCTGATTTCGTTGAGCAGTGGTTTGTAGTTCTCCTTGAAGAGGTCCCTTACGTTCCTTGTGAGTTGTATTCCAAGGTATTTTATTCTATTTGTAGCAATTGCGAATGGCAGTTCGCTCTTGATTTGGCTTTCTTTAAGTCTGTTATTGGTGTAGACGAATGCTTGTGATTTTTGCACATTGATTTTATATCCTGAGACTTTGCTGAAGTTGTTTATCAGTTTCAGGAGTTTTTGGGCTGAGGCGATGGGGTCTTCTAGGTATACTATCATGTCGTCTGCAAATAGAGACAATTTGACTTCCACCTTTCCTATTTGAATACCCTTTATTTCTTTTTCTTGCCTGATTGCTGTGGCTAGAACTTCCAGTACTGTATTGAATAGGAGTGGTGAGAGAGGGCATCCTTGTCTAGTACCAGATTTCAAAGGGAATGCTTCCAGTTTTTGCCCATTCAGTATGATATTGGCTGTTGGTTTGTCATAAATAGCTTTTATTACTTTGAGATACGTTCCATCGATACCGAGTTTATTGAGGGTTTTTAGCATAAAGGGCTGTTGAATTTTGTCAAATGCCTTCTCTGCGTCAATTGAGATAATCATGTGGTTTTAGTTTTTGGTTCTGTTTATGTGGTGAATTACGTTGATAGACTTGCGTATGTTGAACCAGCCTTGCATCCCCGGGATGAATCCTACTTGATCATGATGAATAAGTTTTTTGATTTGCTGTTGCAATCGGCTTGCCAATATTTTATTGAAGATTTTTGCATCTATGTTCATCATGGATATTGGCCTGAAGTTTTCTTTTCTCGTTGGGTCTCTGCCGGGTTTTGGTATCAGGATGATGTTGGTCTCATAAAATGATTTGGGAAGGATTCCCTCTTTTTGGATTGTTTGAAATAGTTTTAGAAGGAATGGTACCAGCTCCTCCTTGTGTGTCTGGTAGAATTCGGCTGTGAACCCATCTGGACCTGGGCTTTTTTTGTGAGGTAGGCTCTTAATTGCTGCCTCAACTTCAGACCTTGTTATTGGTCTATTCATAGTTTCAGCTTCCTCCTGGTTTAGGCTTGGGAGGACACAGGAGTCCAGGAATTTATCCATTTCTTCCAGGTTTACTAGTTTATGTGCATAGAGTTGTTTGTAATATTCTCTCATGATGGTTTGAATTTCTGTGGAATCTGTGGTGATTTCCCCTTTATCATTTAATATTGCATCTATTTGGTTGTTCTCTCTTTTCTTTTTAATCAATCTGGCTAGTGGTCTGTCTATTTTGTTGATCTTATCAAAAAACCAGCTCTTGGATTTATTGATTTTTGAAGGGTTTTTCGTGTCTCAATCTCCTTCAGCTCAGCTCTGATCTTAGTAATTTCTTGTCTTCTGCTGGGTTTTGAGTTTTGTTGATCTTGCTCCTCTAGCTCTTTCAATTTTGACGATAGGGTGTCAATTTTGGATCTCTCCATTCTCCTCATATGAGCACTTATTGCTATATACTTTCCTCTAGAGACTGCTTTAAATGTGTCCCAGAGGTTCTGGCACGTTGTGTCTTCATATCATTGGTTTCGAAGAACTTCTTTATTTCTGCCTTCATTTCGTTGTTTACCCAGTCAACATTCAAGAGCCAGTTGTTCAGTTTCCATGAAGCTGTGCGGTTCTGGGTCGGTTTCTGAATTCTGAGTTCTAACTTGATTGCACTATGGTCTGAGAGGCTGTTGGTTATGATTTCAGTTGTTTTGCATTTGTTGAGCAGTGCTTTACTTCCAATTATGTGGTCAATTTTAGAGTAGGTGTGATGTGGTGCTGAGAAGAATGTATATTCTGTGGATTTGGGGTGGAGAGTTCTGTAAATGTCCACCAGGTTTGCTTGCTCCAGGTCTGAGTTCAAGCCCTGGGTATCCTTGTTGATTTTCTGTCCAGTTGATCTGTCTAATATTGACAGTGGAGTGTTAAAGTCTCCCACTATTATTGTGTGGGAGTCTAAGTCCTTCTGTAAGTCATTAAGAACTTGCCTTATGTATCTGGGTGCTCCTGTGTTGGGTCCATATATGTTTAGGATCGTTAGCTCTTCTTGTTGTATCGATCCTTTTACCATTATGTAATGGCCTTCTTTGTCTCTTTTGATCTTTGTTGCTTTAAAGTCTATTTTATCAGAGATGAGAATTGCAACTCCTGCTTTTTTTTGCTTTCCATTAGGTTGGCAAATCTTCCTCCATCCATTTATTTTGAGCCTTTGTGTATCCTTGCATGTGAGATGGGTTTCCTGGATACAGCACACTGATGGGTTTTGGATTTTTATCCAATTTGCCAGTCTGTGTCTTTTGATTGGTGCATTTAGTCCATTTACATTTAGGGTTAATATTGTTATGTGTGAATTTGATACTGCCATTTTGATTCTAAGTGGCTGTTTTGCCTGTTAATTGTTGTAGATTCTTCATTATATTGAAGCTCTTTAGCGTTCAGTGTGATTTTGGAATGGCTGGTACTGATTGATCCTTTCTATGTGTAGTGCCTCTTTTAGGAGCTCTTGTAAAGCAGGCCTGGTGGTGACAAAATCTCTGAGTACTTGCTTGTTCACAAAGGATTTTATTCTTCCTTCACTTCTGAAGCTCAGTTTGGCTGGATATGAAATTCTGGGTTGAAAGTTCTTTTCTTTAAGAATGTTGAATATTGGCCCCCACTCTCTTCTGGCTTGTAGTGTTTCTGCCGAGAGATCTGCTGTGAGTCTGATGGGCTTCCCTTTGTGGGTGACCCGACCTTTCTCTCTGGCTGCCCTTAGTATTCTCTCCTTTATTTCAACCCTGTTGAATCTGACGATTATGTGCCTTGGGGTTGCTCTTCTTGTGGAATATCTTTGTGGTGTTCTCTGTATTTCCTGCAATTGAGTGTTGGCTTGTCTTGCTAGGTGGGGGAAATTTTCCTGGATGATGTCCTGAAGAGTATTTTCCAGCTGGGATTCATTCTCTTCGTCCCCTTCTGGTACACCTATCAAACGTTGGTTAGGTCTTTTCACATAGTCCCACATTTCTCGGAGACTTTGTTCATTCCTTTTTGCGCTTTTTTCTCTGATCTTGGTTTCTCGTTTTATTTCATTGAGTTGGTCTTCGACTTCAGATATTCTTTCTTCTGCTTGGTCAATTCGGCTATTGAAACTTGCGTTTGCTTCGCGAAGTTCTCGTATTGTGTTTTTCAGCTCCTTTAATTCATTCATATTCCTCTCTAAGTTATCCATTCTTGTTATCATTTCCTCGAATCTTTTTTCAAGGTTCTTAGTTTCTTTGCATTGATTTAACACATGATCTTTTAGCTCACAAAAGTTTCTCATTATCCATCTTCTGAAGTCTAATTCCGTCATTTCGTCACAGTCATTCTCTGTCCAGCTTAGTTCCCTTGTTGGGGAGGAGTTTTGGTCCTTTCTAGGAGGTGAGGTGTTCTGGTTTCGGGTGTTTTCCTCCTTTTTGCGCTGGTTTCTTCCCATCTTTGTGGATTTTTCCGCTGGTCGTCTGCGTAGTTGCTGACTTTTCGATTGAGTCTCTGAGTGGACACCCAGAATGTTGATGATGAAGTATTTCTGTTGCTTGGGTTTCCTTCTACCAATCTAGCCCCTTCGCTGTACGACTGCTGAGGTTCACTCCAGACCCTGCTTGTCTGCGGTGCACCTCTAGCTGCTGTGGCACAGCGAGGGATGCTACCAGTTTCTTTTTCTGCTATCTTTGTCCCAGGATGATGCCTGCCTAATGTCAGTCTTTTGGATATAGAGGGGTCAGGGAGCTGCTTGAGGAGACAGTTTGTACTTTATAGGGGCTTAATTGCTGAGCTGTGAGCTCTGTTGTTCATTCAGGGCTGTTAGGATGCTATGTTTGATTCTGCTGCAACAGAGTTCATTAAAAAAACCCTTTTTTTTTCTCTGTGTTGAGGGGTTTGGGCTTTATTTTTGGATGTCCGTTGAGGTCCTGCCCGGCTAGGACACAGACTAGCCACTGTTTGCCTGCCGAGGTTCCGCCCTGCTGTCGTGAGGCTCGCCCTGGCTCCGCTGTTCTGCTGTGCTCTCTGCCACGTTCTCCGGCGGAGACTCTCTGTTGTAGCGGGTTGCCTCAGCAACGGCAGGCTGCGTCAGCAGTGGGCGTGTATCTCAGGGCGGGTTGCCTCGGTAATGGTGGCCACCCCTCCCCCACAGAGCGTCTCGGGCCGTCTGCATGGGGCTTGTTTGAGATCGCGGTTTTGTTCGTCCCACTAGGCCACCCCTAACGCTCTGTCTCGGCAATCCCCTGGGCTGGCCCACTATCCCAGTCTAGCTCAGTCTCAAGTCCAGCCCTCTCACGTCTCCAGTTGCCAGTTCAACAGGGCACCCGGACAAGCGCGCCCTGTAGGGAGCACTGGGCAGGGCCGGCCACCGCCACCCCGGCTGCCGGCTTCGCCAGGCGGAGGTTCTGCCTGGCATCCCGCGTCTCCTCTTCACTTGGGAATTTCCCCGTTCCATGGGCAACAAAGATCAGTCTGGAAATGCAGCTCAGACTCACCTCTCCGCGGGCACAACGCAAGCTCC
Organism: Callithrix jacchus; assembly: GCF_049354715.1. NCBI lineage: Eukaryota > Metazoa > Chordata > Mammalia > Primates > Cebidae > Callithrix > Callithrix jacchus. The sequence goes on from NC_133525.1 coordinate 15,660,581, forward strand.
AATCCTGGGTTGTTCTCAGCGCCATCTTCGAAGTGTACAGTTTTCATTGTGTGGAAACCATTGTGAAGGGTTCAATTCCCATTGTGTGAAAACAATTGTGAAGTGTACAGTTTTTATTGTGTGTAATGATTGTGAAGTGTACAGTTCCCATTCTGTGGTTACCATTGTGAAGTGTTCAGTTTCCATTGTGTTGGAACCATTGTGAAGTGCAGAGTTCCCACTGTGTCTAACCATTGTGAAATATAGAGTTCCCATTGTGTGGTAACAATTGTGAATTGTACAGTTTCCATTGTGTAATAACCATGGTGAAGTGTACAGTCTCCATTGTGTGGTAATTGCTGTGAAGTGTACAGTTTCCCTTTTGTGGTAAGAATTGCGCACTGTACAAGTACCATTGTGTGGTAACCATTGTGAAATGTACAGTTACTATTGTGTGGTAACCATTGTGAATTGTACAGTACCCGTTTTTTGGTACTTTACAATAATTAAAACACAATGGAGACTCTACACTTAACAGCGGTTACCACACAATGGGAACTGTACACTTCAAAATTGTTACCACACAATGGAAACTACACTTCACAATGGTTACATAAAAAGGAAACTTTACACTTCACAATGGTTACACACAATTGTAACTGTACACTTCACAGCAGTTACTACACAATGGAAACTGTACACTTCACAATTGTTACACACAATGGGAATAGTACACTTCAAAATCATTACCACATAATGGAAACTGTACACTTCACAGTGGTTACAAAAAAACGGTAAGTGTACACTTTAAAATGTTTACCACACAATAAAAATTGTACACTTCCAAATGATTACCACACAATGGAAACTGTACACTTCACCATGGTGACCAGACAATGGGAACTGTACACTTCACAATGATTACACACAATAGTAACTGTACACTTCACAATGGTCACCACACAATGGGAAATTTACAGCTCACAGATATTACCACATAATGGTAACTGTACAGTACACAACGGTTACAATACAATGAAAATGTTACACAATGAGAACTGCACACTTCACAGGTGTTACAACACAATGGAAACTTTACACTTCTCAATGGTTAGCACACAATGGTAACTGTACCCTTCATAATGTTACCACACAATGGGAACTGTACACTTCACAATGTTGACCACACAATGGTAACTGTACACTTCACTATGATTACCACACAATCGCAACTTTACCCTTCGCAATGGTCACCACAGAATGAGAACTGTGCACTTCGCAATGGTTCCCACACAATGGGAACTGTACGCTTCACAATGGTTACCACACTATGGTAACTGCACACTTTGCAGCGGTTACCACACAATGGGAACTGTACACTTCTAAACTGTTACCTCACAATGGGAACTGTACACTTCACAATGGTTACCACAGAATGGGAACTGTACACTTCGCAATGGATACCACACAATGGGAACTGTACACTTCGCAATGCTTCCCACACAATGGGAACTGTACACTTCACAGTGGTTACAACACAATGGTAACTGTACACTTCGCAATGGTTACACACAATGTAAACTCTACACTTCACAATGGTTACCACACGATGGAAACTGTACACTTCGCAATGGATACCACATAATAAGAACTCTACACTTCGCAGCATTTACCACACAATGGAAACCGTACACTTTACAGTTGTTACCACACAATGAGAACTGTAAACTTTACAATGGTTACACACAATGGTAATTGTACACTTAAAAATGGTTACCACACAATGGTAACTGTACACTTCACAGTGGTTACCTCACAATGGAAACTCTACACTTCACAATGGTTACCACACAATGGGAACTGTACACTTCACAGTGGTTACCACACAGTGGTAACTCTACACTTCACAATGGTTACCACACAATGGGAACTGTGCACGTCACAATGGTTACACACAATGAGAGCTCTACACTTCACAATTGTTCCCACATAATGGGAACTGTGCACTTCACAGCAGTTACCACACAATGGTAACTGTACACTTCACAATGGTTACACACAATAAGAGCTCTACACTTCACAATAGTTCCCACATAATCGGAACTGTACACTTCACTATGGTTACCACACAGTGGGAACTGTACACTTTACAGCAGTTACCACACCATAAAAACTGGGCATTTCACAATGGTTACCACACAGTAATAACTGTACACTTCACAATGGTTATCAGACAATGGAAACTGTACCCTTCACAATAGTTACCACACAATGAAAACTGTACACTTCACAATGGTTACACACTATGAGAACTGTAGGCTTCACACTGGTTACCACACAATGGGAACTTTACACTTCACAATGCTTATGACACAATGGAAACTTTACACTTCACAATGGTTCCCACACAATGGTAAATGTACAGTTTACAATGGTTACGGACAATGGCAAAAGTGCACTTCACGATGGTTACCACACAATTGGAACTTTACACTTCACAATGGTTACAAACAAAGGAAACTGTACACTTCACAATGGTTAAAACACAATGATAACTGTACACTTCACAACGGTTACCACACAATGGAAACTGTACACTTTGCAGTGGTTAGCTCACAATGGAAACTCTACACTTCACAATGGTTACCACACAATGGGATCTGTACACTTTGCAGCGGTCACCACACAATGGTAACTTTACTTTTCACAATGGTTACACACTATGGGAACTGTACACTTTACAATGGGTACCACACAATGGTGACTGTACACATCACAATGGTTACACACAAGGGGAGCTCTACACTTCAGAATGGTTACAACACAATGAAATCTGGACACTTCACTATGGTTAAACACAATGGGAACTGTACACTTCACAATGGTTACACACAATGGTAAATCTACATTTCTCAGCGGTCACCCCAAAAACGAAACTGCACACTTCACCGTGGTTACCACAAAACAGGAACTGTACACTTCACAATGATTACACACAAATGGAACTGTACACTTCACAATTGTTACCACACAATGGGAAATGTACAATTCACAATTTTTACCACATCATGGGAACTGTACACTTGACAATGGTTACCACACAATGGGAATGGTACACTTCACAATGGTTACCACACAATGGTAAATGTACAGTTTACAATGGTTACGGACAATGGCAAAAGTGCACTTCACGATGGTTACCACACAATTGGAACTTTACACTTCACAATGGTTACAAACAAAGGAAACTGTACACTTCACAATGGTTAAAACACAATGATAACTGTACACTTCACAACGGTTACCACACAATGGAAACTGTACACTTTGCAGTGGTTAGCTCACAATGGAAACTCTACACTTCACAATGGTTACCACACAAAGGGATCTGTACACTTTGCAGCGGTCACCACACAATGGTAACTTTACTTTTCACAATGGTTACACACTATGGGAACTGTACACTTTACAATGGGTACCACACAATGGTGACTGTACACATCACAATGGTTACACACAAGGGGAGCTCTACACTTCAGAATGGTTACAACACAATGAAATCTGGACACTTCACTATGGTTAAACACAATGGGAACTGTACACTTCACAATGGTTACACACAATGGTAAATCTACATTTCTCAGCGGTCACCCCAAAAACGAAACTGCACACTTCACCGTGGTTACCACAAAACAGGAACTGTACACTTCACAATGATTACACACAAATGGAACTGTACACTTCACAATTGTTACCACACAATGGGAAATGTACAATTCACAATTTTTACCACATCATGGGAACTGTACACTTGACAATGGTTACCACACAATGGGAATGGTACACTTCACAATGGTTACCACACAGTTGGAACTCTACACTTCACAGCGGTTACCACACAATGGGAACTGTACACCTCACAGCGGTTACCACACAATGGTAACTGTACACGTCACAATAGTTACCACACAGTAAAAATTGTACGCTTCACAATGGTGACACACAATGGAAACTGTACACTTCACCATCGTTGCCACACAATCGGAACTGTAAATTTTACAATGGTTTCCAAACAATAATAACTGTACACTTCACAATGGTTACCACGCAATGGGAACTGTACACTTTACAATGGTTTCCACAAAATGGTAAATGTACACTTCACAATGCTTACCACACAATGGGAACTGTACACATTACAATGGGTACTTGACGATGGTAACTGTACACTTGACAATGGTTACTAGAAATGGAAACTCTAAAATTGACAATCGTTACAACACAATGGTAACTGTACGCTTCACAGTGGTTACAACACAATGGTAACTGTACACTTCGCCATGGTTACACACAATGTAAACTCTACACTTCACAATGGTTACCACACAATGGAAACTGTACACTTCGCAATGGATACCACATAATAAGAACTCTACACTTCGCAGCATTTACCACACAATGGAAACCGTACACATTACAGTTGTTGCCACACAATGAGAACTGTAAACTTTACAATGGTTACACACAATGGTAATTGTACACTTAAAAATGGTTACCACACAATGGTAACTGTACACTTCACAGTGGTTACCTCACAATGGAAACTCTACACTTCACAATGGTTACCACACAATGGGAACTGTACACTTCACAGTGGTTACCTCACAATGGAAACTCTACACTTCACAATGGTTACCACACAATGGGAACTGTGCACGTCACAATGGTTACACACAATGAGAGCTCTACACTTCACAATTGTTCCCACATAATGGGAACTGTGCACTTCACAGCAGTTACCACACAATGGTAACTGTACACTTCACAATGGTTACACACAATAAGAGCTCTACACTTCACAATAGTTCCCACATAATCGGAACTGTACACTTCACTATGGTTACCACACAGTGGGAACTGTACACTTTACAGCAGCTACCACACCATAGAAACTGGGCATTTCACAATGGTTACCACACAGTAATAACTGTACACTTCACAGTAGTTACCACACAATTTAAACTGTGCACCTTACAATGGTTACCACACAATTGGAACTGTACACTTCACAATGGTTATCACACAGTGGTAACTGTACATTTCACAATCGTTACCACACAGTAAGAATTGTACACTTCAAAATTTTTACCACAAAATGAAAACTGTACACTTCACAATGGTTCCCAAACAATGGGGACTGGACACTTCACAATGGTTTTCACACAATAAGAACTGTACACTTCACAGTGGTTACACACAAGGGTTACTGTAATCTTCACAGCGGTTATTACACAATGGTAACTGTACACTTCACAATGGTTAGAACCCAATGGAAACTGTACTTCACAATGGTTACACACAATGGGAACTGTGCACTTCACAATTGTTACCACACAATGGGAACTGTACACTTTCCAATGGTTAAACACAATGGGAACTGTACACTTCACAATGGTTACCACACAATGGGACCTGTACCCATCACAGCAGTTACCACACAATGGGAACTCTCCACTTCACAATGGTTACACACAATGATAACTCTACACTTCACAATGGTTACACACAATGGGAACTGTACACTTCACAATGGGTACCACACAATGGTAACTGTACACTTCACAATGGTTACACACAATTGTAACTGTACACTCCACAGCAGTTGCCACACAATAGGAACCACACACTTCACAATAGTTAAACACTAAGAGAACTGTACATTTCACAATGGTTACACACAATGGAAACTGTACATTTCTCAATACTTACCACGGAATTGGAACTGTACTGTTTGCAAAGGTTACCACACAATGGGAACTGCACACTTCGTATCGATTACCACACAATGAAAACTGTACACTTCACAGCGTTTACCACACAATGGAAACTCTACACTTTACAATGCTTACTACACAATGGAAACTGTACACTTCACAATGGTTACTACACAATGGAAACTGTACACTTCACAATCGTTATCAAACAATAATAAGCATACCCTTCACAATGGTTACCACCCAATGGTAACTGTACACTTCGCAGTGGTTCCCACAGAATGGGAACTGTACACTTCGCAATGGTTCCCACACAATGGAAACTCTACACTTCACAGCGATTACCACACAATAAGAACTGTACACTTCAAAATTTTTACCACAATATGAAAACTGTACACTTCACAATGTTGACCACACAATGGTAACTGTACACTTCACTATGATTACCACACAATCGCAACTTTACCCTTCGCAATGGTCACCACAGAATGAGAACTGTGCACTTCGCAATGGTTCCCACACAATGGGAACTGTACGCTTCACAATGGTTACCACACTATGGTAACTGCACACTTTGCAGTGGTTACCACACAATGGGAACTGTACACTTCTAAACTGTTACCTCACAATGGGAACTGTACACTTCACAATGGTTACCACAGAATGGGAACTGTACACTTCGCAATGGATACCACACAATGGGAACTGTACACTTCGCAATGCTTCCCACACAATGGGAACTGTACACTTCACAGTGGTTACAACACAATGGTAACTGTACACTTCGCAATGGTTACACACAATGTAAACTCTACCCTTCACAATGGTTACCACACAATGGAAACTGTACACTTCGCAATGGATACCACATAATAAGAACTCTACACTTCGCAGCATTTACCACACAATGGAAACCGTACACTTTACAGTTGTTACCACACAATGAGAACTGTAAACTTTACAATGGTTACACACAATGGTAATTGTACACTTAAAAATGGTTACCACACAATGGTAACTGTACACTTCACAGTGGTTACCTCACAATGGAAACTCTACACCTCACAATGGTTACCACACAATGGGAACTGTACACTTCACAGTGGTTACCACACAGTGGTAACTCTACACTTCACAATGGTTACCACACAATGGGAACTGTGCACGTCACAATGGTTACACACAATGAGAGCTCTACACTTCACAATTGTTCCCACATAATGGGAACTGTGCACTTCACAGCAGTTACCACACAATGGTAACTGTACACTTCACAATGGTTACACACAATAAGAGCTCTACACTTCACAATAGTTCCCACATAATCGGAACTGTACACTTCACTATGGTTACCACACAGTGGGAACTGTACACTTTACAGCAGTTACCACACCATAGAAACTGGGCATTTCACAATGGTTACCACACAGTAATAACTGTACACTTCACAATGGTTATCAGACAATGGAAACTGTGCCCTTCACAATAGTTACCACACAATGAAAACTGTACACTTCACAATGGTTACACACTATGAGAACTGTAGGCTTCACACTGGTTACCACACAATGGGAACTTTACACTTCACAATGCTTATGACACAATGGAAACTTTACACTTCACAATGGTTCCCACACAATGGTAAATGTACAGTTTACAATGGTTACGGACAATGGGAAAAGTGCACTTCACGATGGTTACCACACAATTGGAACTTTACACTTCACAATGGTTACAAACAAAGGAAACTGTACACTTCACAATGGTTAAAACACAATGATAACTGTACACTTCACAACGGTTACCACACAATGGAAACTGTACACTTTGCAGTGGTTAGCTCACAATGGAAACTCTACACTTCACAATGGTTACCACACAATGGGATCTGTACACTTGGCAGCGGTCACCACACAATGGTAACTTTACTTTTCACAATGGTTACACACTATGGGAACTGTACACTTTACAATGGGTACCACACAATGGTGACTGTACACATAACAATGGTTACACACAAGGGGAGCTCTACACTTCAGAATGGTTACAACACAATGAAATCTGGACACTTCACTATGGTTAAACACAATGGGAACTGTACACTTCACAATGGTTACACACAATGGTAAATCTACATTTCTCAGCGGTCACCCCAAAAACGAAACTGCACACTTTACCGTGGTTACCACAAAACAGGAACTGTACACTTCACAATGATTACACACAAATGGAACTGTACACTTCACAATTGTTACCACACAATGGGAAGTGTACAATTCACAATTTTTACCACATCATGGGAACTGTACACTTGACAATGGTTACCACACAATGGGAATGGTACACTTCACAATGGTTACCACACAGTTGGAACTCTACACTTCACAGCGGTTACCACACAATGGGAACTGTACACTTCACAGCGGTTACCACACAATGGTAACTGTACACGTCACAATAGTTACCACACAGTAAAAATTGTACGCTTCACAATGGTTACACACAATGGAAACTGTACACTTCATTATCGTTACCACACAATCGGAACTGTAAACCTTACAATGGTTTCCAAACAATAATAACTGTACACTTCACAATGGTTACCACGCAATGGGAACTGTACACTTTACAATGGTTTCCACAAAATGGTAAATGTACACTTCACAATGCTTACCACACAATGGGAACTGTACACATCACAATGGTTACTTGACGATGGTAACTGTACACTTGACAATGGTTACTAGAAATGGAAACTCTAAAATCGACAATGGTTACCACACAATGGTAACTGTACCCTTCACAATGGTTACCACACAATGGTAACTGCACTCTTCACAGTGGTTACCACACAATGGTAACTGTACACTTTACAATGGTAACCATACAACGGAAACTGTACACTTCGGAGTCTTTACCACACAATGGTAACTCTACACTTCACAATGGTTACCACACAATAAAAACTGAACACTTCACAATGGTTACACATAACGGGAACTGTACACTTTCCAATGATTACCACACAGTGGGAACTGTACCCTTCACAATGGTTCCCATACAATGATAACTGTACACTTCTTAATGGTTACCACACAATGGGAACTGTACACTTCACAATGGTTCCAACTCAATGGTAACTGTACACTTTACAACGGTTACTACCACACAATGGGAATTGTACACTTCACAGTGGTTACCACACAATGGTAACTCTACACTTCACAATGGTTACCACACAATGGGAACTGTGCACGTCACAGTGGTTACACACAATGAGAGCTCTACACTTCACAATTGTTCCCACATAATGGGAACTGTGCACTTCACAGCAGTTACCACACAATGGTAACTGTACACTTCACAATGGTTACACACAATTGTAACTATACGCTTCACAGCGGTTACAACACAATAAGAACTGTACACTTCACAATGGTTACCACACAATGGAAACTGTACACTTCACAATGGTTACACACAATGGAAACTGTACACTTCACAGTGGTTACCACACAATGGGAACTGTACACTTCACAATGGTTACCACACAATGAGAACTGTACACTTCAAAATAGTTACACACAATGAAAGACTTTACACTTCACAATGATTACTACACAATGTTTACTTTACACTTCCCAACGGTTACACACAATGGTAACTGTCCCCTTCACAGCAGTTACCAAAAAAATGGTAAATGTACACTTCACAATAGATACCACACAATGGGATCTGTACCCTTCACGATGGTTACACACAATGGGAACTTTACACTTCACAATTGTTACCACATATTGGTAAGTGTTCACATCGCAGCGATTACCACACAATAAGAACTGTACAATTCACAGCAGTTAACACACAATGGAAACTGTACACTTTCCAATGATTACCACAAAAAGCAAACTGTACACTTCACAATCGTTACCACACAATAATAACTGTACACTTTACAATGGTCACCACACAATGGTAACTGTACACTTTACAATGGTCACCACACAATGGTAACTGTACTCTTCGCAATGGTTACCACTAAATGGGAACTGTACACTTCGCAATGGATTCCACACAATGAAAACTCTACACTCCACAGCTGTTACCACACCACGGTAACTACACTTTACAGTGGTTACCACACAATGGTACATTTCACAATGGATACCACACAATGGGATCTGTACACTTCACGATGGTTACACACAATGGGAACTGTACACTTCACAATGTTTACCACATATTGGGAACTGTTCACATCGCAATGATTACCACACAATGGGAACTGTACACTTTACTGCGTTTACCACACAATTGGAACTGTACACTTCACAATGGTTACCACACAATGAAAACTGTACCCTGCACAATGGTGACCACACAGTGGTAACTGTACACTTCACAATGGTTATGTAAGAATGGGAACTGTACACTTTACAATGGTTAAACACATAGGGAACTGTATAATTCACAATGGTTACCACACAATGGTAACTGCACACTTTAAAGCAATTGCCACACAATATTAAGTGTATACTTCACAATGGTTACCACAGAATGGGAAGTGTACACTTCACAATGGTTACACACAGTGGGAACTCTACACTTCACAATGGTTCCCACTCTATGGGAACTGTACACTTAACAATGGTTACCACACAATCGGAACTGTACACTTCACAATCGTTACACACAATAAAAACTCTACACTTCACAATTGTTTTTGCAAAATGGGAATTGTACACTTCACAATGGTTACCAAACAATGGAAACTGTACACTTCACAGCAGTTACCACACAATGGGAACTGTACACTACACAATGGTTATCACACAATGGGTACTTTACACTTCACAATGGTCTCCACACAGTATTAACTGTACAATTCACAATGGTTACCACGCAATGGTAACTGTACACTTCAAAATGTTTACCACACAATAAGATCTGTATACTTTGCAGCTGTTACCACACAATGGTAACTGTACACTTCAATATGGTTACACACAATGAAAACTGTACAATTCACAATCATTACCACACAATGGTAAGTGTACACTTCACAGAGGTTACCACACAATGCTAAATGTACAGTACACAGTGGTTACACACAATTGTAATTATACGCTTTACAGTGGTTACAACACAATAAGAACTGTACACTTCACAATGGTTACCACACAATGGGAACTGTACACTTCACAATGTTTACACACAATGAAAACTGTACACTTCACAGTGGTTACCACACAATGGGAAGTGTACACTTCAAAATAGTTACATACAATAAAAAACTTTACACTTCACAATGGTTACCACACAATGGTTACTTTACACTTCGCAATGGATACACAGAATGGTAACTGTACACTTCAAAATGATTACCACACAATGGTAACTGTACCCTTCATCGTGGTTACCACAAAACCGTAAATGTACACTTCACAATAGATACCACACAATGGGTTCTGTACACTTTACAATGGTTACCACAAAATGGAAACTACATTTCACAATCGTTACCACACAATAATAACTGTACACTTTACAATGGTTACCACACAATCGTAACTGTACACTATGCAATGGTTACCACAACATGGGAACCGTACACTTCGCAATAGATTCCACACAATGAAAACTCTACACTCCACAGCAGTTACCACACAATAATAATTGTACATTTTACAGCGGTTACCACACAATGGTAACTGTACACTTCACAATGGATACCACACAATGAGATCTGTACACTTCCCGATGGTTACACACAATGGGAGCTGTACAATTCACAATCGTTACCACACAATGATAACTTTACACTTCACAACGGTTACCACGCAATGGGAACTGAACACTTTGCAGTGGTTACTACACAATGGAAACTGTACACATCACCGTGGTTACCACACAATGGTAGCCGTACACTTCACAATGGTTCCCACACAATGACAACTGTACACTTCAAACTGGTTACACGCAATGGTAACTGTACACTTCACAGTGGTCACCACACAATGGTAACTTCACACTTTACAATGGTTACCACACAATGGGAACGGTGCATTCACAATGGTTACACAGAATGGGAACTGTACACTTCACAATGGTTACTACACAATAAGATTTGTATACTTAGCAGCGGTTACCACACAATGGTAACTGTACACATCATAATGGTTACACACAGTGGGAACTGTACACTTCCCAATGGTTACCACAAAATTGTAACTGTACACTTCACAGCGGTTACCACATAATGGTAACTGGAAACTTAACAGTGGTTACACACAATGCGAACTGTACACTTCAAAGTCGTTACAAAACAGTGAGAACTGTAGACTTCACAATGGTTAAACGCAATTGGAACTGTATATTTTAAAATTGTTACAAACAATGGTAACTCTACACTTCACAGCGGTCACCACACAATGGAAACTGTACACTTTACAATTGTTTCCACACAATGGTAACTGTACTTCGCAATGGTTACCACACATTGGAAACTGTACAATTTACAATAGTTTCCACATAAAGAAAACTGTACACTTCACAATGGTTACCACACAAGTGGAACTGTACACTTCACAATGGTTACCACACAATATAAACTGTACACTTCACAATGGTTACACAGAATGGGAACTGTACACTTCACAATGAAAACTGAACACTTCACAATGGTTACCACACAATGGAAAATGTACCCTTCACAATGGTTACCACACAATGGTAACTGTATACTTCAAAATGGTTACCAAACAATGAAAACTGCACACTTCACGATGGTTACACATAATGGGAACTCTACACTTCACAGCGGTTACCAAACAATGCTTAGTGTACACTTCACAATGGTTAACACATAATGGAAATTGTACACTTTACAATGGTTACCACAAAACGGTAAATTTACATTTCACAGCGGTTACCACACATTGGTAAATGTACACTTTGCAATGGTTACCACACAATGGTAATTGTACACTTCATAACGGTTACCACACAATGAGAACTGTACAATTCGCAATTTTTACCACGGGATGGGAATTGTACACTTCGTCGTTGTTACCACACAATGGTTACTGTACACTTTGAAATGTTTACCACACAATGATATCTGTACACTTCGTAGTGGGTACCACACAATGGGAACAGTACACTTCACAATGGTTACCACACAATGTTAACTGTACACTTTACAGCAGTTACCACCAATGGTAACTGTGCACTCTACAAAGGTTACCACACAATAAGAACTGTACACTTCACAATTGTTACACACAATGGTAGCTTTAAAATTCACAATGTTTACACACAATGATAACTCTACACTTCACAACGGTTACCAGAACAAGGTAACTGTACACTTCACAGCAATTACCGCACAATGGTAACTGTACATGTCACAATTGTTACCACACAATGGTAACTGAACACTTCACAATGGTTACCACACAAAGGAAACTGTACCCTTCAAACTGGTTATCAAACAATGAGAACTGTACACTTTACAATGCTTACACACAGTGGGAACTGTACAAATCACAGCGGTTGCCACACAATGGTAATTGTACACTTCTCAATGGTTAGCACACAATGAAAACTTTACACCTCACAATGGTTACACACAATGGGAACTGTACACTTCACAATGGGTATCACACAATGGGAACTGTACTCTTAATAATGGTAACCACACAATGGGAATGGTACATTTCACAATGGTTTCACACAATGGGAACTGTACACTTCACAGCAATTATTACACAATGGAAACTGTACACTTCAGAATGTCTACACAAAATGGGAACTGTAAACTTCACAATAGTTACCACACAATAAAAACTGTACACTTCACCAAGGTTACACTCAATGGGAAGTTTACACTTCACAATGGTTACCACCCAATGGGAACTGTACACCTCACAATGGCTACCACACAATGGGAACTGTACACTTCACAATGGTTACCACACAATGGGAACTGTACACTTCACAATGGTTACCACACAATGGGAACTGTACACTTCACAATGGTTACACACAATTGCCACTGTACACTTCAGAGTTGTTACCACACAATGGTAACTCTACACTTCACAATGGTTACCACACAATGGGAACTGTTCACTTCACAATGGTTACACACAATTGCCACTGTACACTTCAGAGTTGTTACCACACAATGGTACCTCTATACTTCACAATGGTTACCACACAATTGGAACTGTTCACTTCACAATGGTTACACACAATGGAAACTGTACACTTCACAATGGTCATTACACAATGGGAACTGTTAACTTTTTTGTGGTTGTACACAATGGAAACTATACACTTCACAATGGTTCCCACAAAATTGAAACTGTACACTTCCACATGGATATGCACAATGGGAACTACACACTTCACAATGGTTACCATGTAATGGGAACTGTACACTTCACAATGGTTACCAAACAATGGGAACTGTTCTCTTCACAGTGGTTACCACAAAATAAGAACTTTACACTTCACAGTGGTTACACACAATGAAACTGTAGACTTCACGGTGGTTATCATACAATGAGAACTGCACACTTCACAATGGTTACCACACAATGGGAACTGTACACTTCACAATGTTTACCACATAATAAAAACTGTACACTTCACAATGGCTCCAACACAATGGGAAATGTACACTTCACAATGGTTCTTACGAAATGAGAACTGTACACTTCACAATTGTTACCACAGAATAACAACTGTACACGTAACCATGGTTACCAAACAATGGTAACTGTACCATTTACAAGGGTTATCACACAAGGGGAACGGTACACTTCACAATGGTTACACACAATGGAAATTGTACACTTTACAGCGGTTACCCCACAATGGTAACTGTACACTTCACAATGGTTCTGAGACAATGGGAACTGTACACTTCACAATGGTTACCACACAATAAATACCATACACTTCACAATGGTTACCAGAAAATAAGAACTGTACACGTAATAATGGTTACCACATAATGGGAAGTGTACCCTTCACAATAATTACCATACAACGAAAACTGTACACATCACAATGGTTACTACCGACGAGACCTGTAAACTTCACAATGGTTACACACCATGGTAACTCTGCACTTCACAGCGGTCACCACACAATGGGAAATGTACACTTCACTATGAATACAATAGAATGAAAATTGTACCCTTCACAATGGTTACACACAATTGGAACTATACACTTCAAAATGGTTACCACACAATGGAATCTGTACACTACACAATGGTTACCAAACAATGGAAACTCTACACTTCACAATTGTTACCACACAATGGGAACTGTACACTTCACAATAGTTACCACACAATGGAAACCGTACACTTCACAATGGTTACCACACAATGGGAACTGTAGACTTCAAAATAGTTACACACAATAAAAAACTTTACACTTCATAATAGTTACCACACAATGGTTACTTTACACTTCGCAATGGATACACACAATGGTAACTATACACTTTAAAATGATTACCACACAATGGTAACTGTACCCTTCACAGCGGTTACCACAAAACGGTAAATGTACACTTCACAATAGATACCACACAATGGGATCTGTACACTTCACGATGGTTACACACAATGGAAACTACACTTCACAATGTTTACCACACAATGGAAACTCTACACTTCACAATGGTTACACACAATGGGAACTGTACACTCCACAATGGTTACCACACAATGGGAACTGTACACTTCCCAATAATTACACACTATGGAAACTGTACACTTCACAATGGTTACCACATAATGGGAACTGTACACTTCACAATGGTTACCACACAATGGGAACTGTACACTTCACAATGGTTACCACACAATGGGAACTGTACACTTCAGTATAATTAGACAAAATTTTAACTGTACACTTCAAAATTACAGAATTGTAACTGTACACTTCACAACGGTTACCACAATATGTTAACTGTACACTTCACAGAAATTACCACAAAATGGTAACTGCACACTTCACAATGGTTACCACCAAATAGAAACTGTACACTTCACGAATGTTCCAATACAATGGTGACTGTACACTTCACAATGGTTACCACACAATGAAAAATGTACACTTCACAATGAGGTCAACACAATGGTAACTGTACACTTCACAATGATTACCACATAAAAAGAACTGCACACTTCACAATCGTTACCACATGATGGTAACTGTACACTTCACAATGGTTACTAAACAATGGGAATTTTGCATTTGACAATTTTTACCACACCATGTTAACTGTACCCTTCACGATCGTTTTCACACAATGGGAACTGTACACTTCACAATGGTTACCAGAGAACGGGAACTGTACACTTCGCAATGGATACCACACAATGGGAACTGTACACTTATCAATGCTTCCCACGCAATGGTAACTGTACACTTCACAGTGGTTACAACACAATGGTAACTGTACACTTCACGATGGTTACACACAATGTAAACTCTACACTTCACAATGGTTACCACACAATGGAAACTGTACACTTCGCAATGAATACCACATAATAAGAACTCTACACTTCGCAGCATTTACCACACAATGGAAACCGTAAACTTTACAGTTGTTACCACACAATGAGAACTGTAAACTTTACAATGGTTACACACAATGGTAATTGTACACTTAAATATGGTTACCACACAATGGTAACTGTACACTTCACAGTGGTTACCTCACAATGGAAACTCTACACTTCACAATGGTTAGCACACAATGGGAACTGTACACTCCACAGTGGTTACCACGCAATGGTAACTCTACACTTCACAATGGTTACCACACAATGGGAACTGTGCACGTCACAATGGTTACACACAATGAGAGCTCTACACTTCACAATTGTTCCCACATAATGGGAACTGTGCACTTCACAGCAGTTACCACACAATGGTAACTGTACACTTCACAATGGTTACACACAATAAGAGCTCTACACTTCACAATAGTTCCCACATAATCGGAACTGTACACTTCACTATGGTTACCACACAGTGGGAACTGTACACTTTACAGCAGTTACCACACCATAGAAACTGGGCATTTCACAATGGTTACCACACAGTAATAACTGTACACTTCACAATGGTTATCAGACAATGGAAACTGTACCCTTCACAATAGTTACCACACAATGAAAACTGTACACTTCACAATGGTTACACACTATGAGAACTGTAGGCTTCACAATGGTTACCACACAATGGGAACTTTACACTTCACAATGCTTATGACACAATGGAAACTTTACACTTCACAATGGTTCCCACACAATGGTAAATGTACAGTTTACAATGGTTACGGACAATGGGAAAAGTGCACTTCACGATGGTTACCACACAATTGGAACTTTACACTTCACAATGGTTACAAACAAAGGAAACTGTACACTTCACAATGGTTAAAACACAATGATAACTGTACACTTCACAACGGTTACCACACAATGGAAACTGTACACTTTGCAGTGGTTAGCTCACAATGGAAACTCTACACTTCACAATGGTTACCACACAATGGGATCTGTACACTTTGCAGCGGTCACCACACAATGGTAACTTTACTTCTCACAATGGATACACACTATGGGAACGTTACACTTTACAATAGGTACCACACAATGGTGACTGTACACATCACAATGGTTACACACAAGGGGAGCTCTACACTTCAGAATGGTTACAACACAATGAAATCTGTACACTTCACTATGGTTAAACACAATGGGAACTGTACACTTCACAATGGTTACACACAATGGTAAATCTACATTTCTCAGCGGTCACCCCAAAAACGAAACTGCACACTTCACCGTGGTTACCACAAAATAGGAACTGTACACTTCACAATGATTACACACACATGGAACTGTACACCTCACAATTGTTACAACACAATGGGAAATGTACAATTCACAATTTTTTTTTTTTATTTTTTATTGGATTATAGGTTTTGGGGTACATGAGCAGAGCATGCAAGAGAGTTGCGTAGGTACACACATGGCAGTGTGCTTTGCTTTTCTTCTCCCCTTCACCCACATTTGGCATTTCTCCCCAGGCTATCCCTCCCCACCTCCCCCTCCCACTGGCCCTCCCCTTTTCCCCCCAATAGACCCCAGTGTTTAGTACTCCCCTTTCTGTGTCCATGTGTTCTCATTTTTCATCACCCACCTATGAGTGAGAATATGCGGTGTTTCATTTTCTGTTCTTGTGTCAGTTTGCTGAGGATAATGTTTTCCAGATTCATTCATGTCCCTACAAAAGACACGAACTCATCATTTCTGATTGCTGCATAATATTCCATGGTGTATATGTGCCACATTTTTCCAATCCAGTCTATTATCAATGGGCATTTGGGTTGATTCCAGGTCTTTGCTATTGTAAACAGTGCTGCAATGAACATTCGTGTACATGTGTCCTTATAGTAGAACGATTTATAGTCTTTTGGATATATACCCAGTAATGGGATTGCTGGGTCAAATGGAATTTCTATTTCTAAGGCCTTGAGGAATCGCCACACTGTCTTCCACAATGGTTGAACTAATTTACACTCCCACCAACAGTGTAAAAGTGTTCCTTTTTCTCCACATCCTCTCCAGCATCTGTTGTCTCCAGATTTTTTAATGATCGCCATTCTAACTGGCCTGAGATGGTATCTCAATGTGGTTTTGATCTGCATCTCTCTGATGACCAGTGACGATGAGCATTTTTTCATATGATTGTTGGCCTCATATATGTCTTCTTTCGTAAAGTATCTGTTCATATCCTTTGCCCACTTTTGAATGGGCTTGTTTGTTTTTTTTCTGTAAATCTGCTTGAGTTGTTTGTAAATTCTGGATATCAGCCCTTAGTCAGATGGGTAGACTGCGAAAATTTTTTCCCATTCTGTTGGTTGCCGATCCACTCTAGTGACTGTTTCTTTTGCCGTGCAGAAGCTGTGGAGTTTCATTAGGTCCCATTTGTCTATTTTGGCTTTTGTTGCCAATGCTCTTGGTGTTTTGTTCATGAAGTCCTTGCCTACTCCTATGTCCTGGATAGTTTTGCCTAGATTTCCTTCTAGGGTTTTTATGGTGCCAGGTCTTATGTTTAAGTCTTTAATCCATCTGGAGTCAATTTTAGTGTAAGGTGTCAGGAAGGGGTCCAGTTTCTGCTTTCTGCACATGGCTAGCCAGTTTTCCGAACACCATTTATTAAACATGGAATCCTTGCCCCATTGCTTGTTTTTGTCAGGTTTATCAAAGATTGTATAGTTGTATGTATGTTGTGTTGCCTCCGGTGCCTCTGTTTTGTTCCATTGGTCTATATCTCTGTTTTGGTACCAGTACCATGCTGTTTTGATTACTGTAGCCTTGTAGTATAGTTTGAAATCCGGTAGTGTGATGCCCCCCGCTGTGTTCGTTTTGCTTAGAATTGACTGGGCTATGCGGGCTCTCTTTTGGTTCCATATGAAGTTCATGGTGGTTTTTTCCAGTTCTGTGAAGAAAGTGAATGGTAGCTTGATGGGGATAGCGTTGATTCTGTAAATTACTTTGGGCAGTATAGCCATTTTCACGATATTAATTCTTCCTAACCATGAACATGGAATGTTTCTCCATCTGTTTGTGTCCTCTCTGATTTCGTTGAGCAGTGGTTTGTAGTTCTCCTTGAAGAGGTCCCTTACGTTCCTTGTGAGTTGTATTCCAAGGTATTTTATTCTATTTGTAGCAATTGCGAATGGCAGTTCGCTCTTGATTTGGCTTTCTTTAAGTCTGTTATTGGTGTAGACGAATGCTTGTGATTTTTGCACATTGATTTTATATCCTGAGACTTTGCTGAAGTTGTTTATCAGTTTCAGGAGTTTTTGGGCTGAGGCGATGGGGTCTTCTAGGTATACTATCATGTCGTCTGCAAATAGAGACAATTTGACTTCCACCTTTCCTATTTGAATACCCTTTATTTCTTTTTCTTGCCTGATTGCTGTGGCTAGAACTTCCAGTACTGTATTGAATAGGAGTGGTGAGAGAGGGCATCCTTGTCTAGTACCAGATTTCAAAGGGAATGCTTCCAGTTTTTGCCCATTCAGTATGATATTGGCTGTTGGTTTGTCATAAATAGCTTTTATTACTTTGAGATACGTTCCATCGATACCGAGTTTATTGAGGGTTTTTAGCATAAAGGGCTGTTGAATTTTGTCAAATGCCTTCTCTGCGTCAATTGAGATAATCATGTGGTTTTAGTTTTTGGTTCTGTTTATGTGGTGAATTACGTTGATAGACTTGCGTATGTTGAACCAGCCTTGCATCCCCGGGATGAATCCTACTTGATCATGATGAATAAGTTTTTTGATTTGCTGTTGCAATCGGCTTGCCAATATTTTATTGAAGATTTTTGCATCTATGTTCATCATGGATATTGGCCTGAAGTTTTCTTTTCTCGTTGGGTCTCTGCCGGGTTTTGGTATCAGGATGATGTTGGTCTCATAAAATGATTTGGGAAGGATTCCCTCTTTTTGGATTGTTTGAAATAGTTTTAGAAGGAATGGTACCAGCTCCTCCTTGTGTGTCTGGTAGAATTCGGCTGTGAACCCATCTGGACCTGGGCTTTTTTTGTGAGGTAGGCTCTTAATTGCTGCCTCAACTTCAGACCTTGTTATTGGTCTATTCATAGTTTCAGCTTCCTCCTGGTTTAGGCTTGGGAGGACACAGGAGTCCAGGAATTTATCCATTTCTTCCAGGTTTACTAGTTTATGTGCATAGAGTTGTTTGTAATATTCTCTCATGATGGTTTGAATTTCTGTGGAATCTGTGGTGATTTCCCCTTTATCATTTAATATTGCATCTATTTGGTTGTTCTCTCTTTTCTTTTTAATCAATCTGGCTAGTGGTCTGTCTATTTTGTTGATCTTATCAAAAAACCAGCTCTTGGATTTATTGATTTTTGAAGGGTTTTTCGTGTCTCAATCTCCTTCAGCTCAGCTCTGATCTTAGTAATTTCTTGTCTTCTGCTGGGTTTTGAGTTTTGTTGATCTTGCTCCTCTAGCTCTTTCAATTTTGACGATAGGGTGTCAATTTTGGATCTCTCCATTCTCCTCATATGAGCACTTATTGCTATATACTTTCCTCTAGAGACTGCTTTAAATGTGTCCCAGAGGTTCTGGCACGTTGTGTCTTCATATCATTGGTTTCGAAGAACTTCTTTATTTCTGCCTTCATTTCGTTGTTTACCCAGTCAACATTCAAGAGCCAGTTGTTCAGTTTCCATGAAGCTGTGCGGTTCTGGGTCGGTTTCTGAATTCTGAGTTCTAACTTGATTGCACTATGGTCTGAGAGGCTGTTGGTTATGATTTCAGTTGTTTTGCATTTGTTGAGCAGTGCTTTACTTCCAATTATGTGGTCAATTTTAGAGTAGGTGTGATGTGGTGCTGAGAAGAATGTATATTCTGTGGATTTGGGGTGGAGAGTTCTGTAAATGTCCACCAGGTTTGCTTGCTCCAGGTCTGAGTTCAAGCCCTGGGTATCCTTGTTGATTTTCTGTCCAGTTGATCTGTCTAATATTGACAGTGGAGTGTTAAAGTCTCCCACTATTATTGTGTGGGAGTCTAAGTCCTTCTGTAAGTCATTAAGAACTTGCCTTATGTATCTGGGTGCTCCTGTGTTGGGTCCATATATGTTTAGGATCGTTAGCTCTTCTTGTTGTATCGATCCTTTTACCATTATGTAATGGCCTTCTTTGTCTCTTTTGATCTTTGTTGCTTTAAAGTCTATTTTATCAGAGATGAGAATTGCAACTCCTGCTTTTTTTTGCTTTCCATTAGGTTGGCAAATCTTCCTCCATCCATTTATTTTGAGCCTTTGTGTATCCTTGCATGTGAGATGGGTTTCCTGGATACAGCACACTGATGGGTTTTGGATTTTTATCCAATTTGCCAGTCTGTGTCTTTTGATTGGTGCATTTAGTCCATTTACATTTAGGGTTAATATTGTTATGTGTGAATTTGATACTGCCATTTTGATTCTAAGTGGCTGTTTTGCCTGTTAATTGTTGTAGATTCTTCATTATATTGAAGCTCTTTAGCGTTCAGTGTGATTTTGGAATGGCTGGTACTGATTGATCCTTTCTATGTGTAGTGCCTCTTTTAGGAGCTCTTGTAAAGCAGGCCTGGTGGTGACAAAATCTCTGAGTACTTGCTTGTTCACAAAGGATTTTATTCTTCCTTCACTTCTGAAGCTCAGTTTGGCTGGATATGAAATTCTGGGTTGAAAGTTCTTTTCTTTAAGAATGTTGAATATTGGCCCCCACTCTCTTCTGGCTTGTAGTGTTTCTGCCGAGAGATCTGCTGTGAGTCTGATGGGCTTCCCTTTGTGGGTGACCCGACCTTTCTCTCTGGCTGCCCTTAGTATTCTCTCCTTTATTTCAACCCTGTTGAATCTGACGATTATGTGCCTTGGGGTTGCTCTTCTTGTGGAATATCTTTGTGGTGTTCTCTGTATTTCCTGCAATTGAGTGTTGGCTTGTCTTGCTAGGTGGGGGAAATTTTCCTGGATGATGTCCTGAAGAGTATTTTCCAGCTGGGATTCATTCTCTTCGTCCCCTTCTGGTACACCTATCAAACGTTGGTTAGGTCTTTTCACATAGTCCCACATTTCTCGGAGACTTTGTTCATTCCTTTTTGCGCTTTTTTCTCTGATCTTGGTTTCTCGTTTTATTTCATTGAGTTGGTCTTCGACTTCAGATATTCTTTCTTCTGCTTGGTCAATTCGGCTATTGAAACTTGCGTTTGCTTCGCGAAGTTCTCGTATTGTGTTTTTCAGCTCCTTTAATTCATTCATATTCCTCTCTAAGTTATCCATTCTTGTTATCATTTCCTCGAATCTTTTTTCAAGGTTCTTAGTTTCTTTGCATTGATTTAACACATGATCTTTTAGCTCACAAAAGTTTCTCATTATCCATCTTCTGAAGTCTAATTCCGTCATTTCGTCACAGTCATTCTCTGTCCAGCTTAGTTCCCTTGTTGGGGAGGAGTTTTGGTCCTTTCTAGGAGGTGAGGTGTTCTGGTTTCGGGTGTTTTCCTCCTTTTTGCGCTGGTTTCTTCCCATCTTTGTGGATTTTTCCGCTGGTCGTCTGCGTAGTTGCTGACTTTTCGATTGAGTCTCTGAGTGGACACCCAGAATGTTGATGATGAAGTATTTCTGTTGCTTGGGTTTCCTTCTACCAATCTAGCCCCTTCGCTGTACGACTGCTGAGGTTCACTCCAGACCCTGCTTGTCTGCGGTGCACCTCTAGCTGCTGTGGCACAGCGAGGGATGCTACCAGTTTCTTTTTCTGCTATCTTTGTCCCAGGATGATGCCTGCCTAATGTCAGTCTTTTGGATATAGAGGGGTCAGGGAGCTGCTTGAGGAGACAGTTTGTACTTTATAGGGGCTTAATTGCTGAGCTGTGAGCTCTGTTGTTCATTCAGGGCTGTTAGGATGCTATGTTTGATTCTGCTGCAACAGAGTTCATTAAAAAAACCCTTTTTTTTTCTCTGTGTTGAGGGGTTTGGGCTTTATTTTTGGATGTCCGTTGAGGTCCTGCCCGGCTAGGACACAGACTAGCCACTGTTTGCCTGCCGAGGTTCCGCCCTGCTGTCGTGAGGCTCGCCCTGGCTCCGCTGTTCTGCTGTGCTCTCTGCCACGTTCTCCGGCGGAGACTCTCTGTTGTAGCGGGTTGCCTCAGCAACGGCAGGCTGCGTCAGCAGTGGGCGTGTATCTCAGGGCGGGTTGCCTCGGTAATGGTGGCCACCCCTCCCCCACAGAGCGTCTCGGGCCGTCTGCATGGGGCTTGTTTGAGATCGCGGTTTTGTTCGTCCCACTAGGCCACCCCTAACGCTCTGTCTCGGCAATCCCCTGGGCTGGCCCACTATCCCAGTCTAGCTCAGTCTCAAGTCCAGCCCTCTCACGTCTCCAGTTGCCAGTTCAACAGGGCACCCGGACAAGCGCGCCCTGTAGGGAGCACTGGGCAGGGCCGGCCACCGCCACCCCGGCTGCCGGCTTCGCCAGGCGGAGGTTCTGCCTGGCATCCCGCGTCTCCTCTTCACTTGGGAATTTCCCCGTTCCATGGGCAACAAAGATCAGTCTGGAAATGCAGCTCAGACTCACCTCTCCGCGGGCACAACGCAAGCTCCAATCCTGGGTTGTTCTCAGCGCCATCTTCGAAGTGTACAGTTTTCATTGTGTGGAAACCATTGTGAAGGGTTCAATTCCCATTGTGTGAAAACAATTGTGAAGTGTACAGTTTTTATTGTGTGTAATGATTGTGAAGTGTACAGTTCCCATTCTGTGGTTACCATTGTGAAGTGTTCAGTTTCCATTGTGTTGGAACCATTGTGAAGTGCAGAGTTCCCACTGTGTCTAACCATTGTGAAATATAGAGTTCCCATTGTGTGGTAACAATTGTGAATTGTACAGTTTCCATTGTGTAATAACCATGGTGAAGTGTACAGTCTCCATTGTGTGGTAATTGCTGTGAAGTGTACAGTTTCCCTTTTGTGGTAAGAATTGCGCACTGTACAAGTACCATTGTGTGGTAACCATTGTGAAATGTACAGTTACTATTGTGTGGTAACCATTGTGAATTGTACAGTACCCGTTTTTTGGTACTTTACAATAATTAAAACACAATGGAGACTCTACACTTAACAGCGGTTACCACACAATGGGAACTGTACACTTCAAAATTGTTACCACACAATGGAAACTACACTTCACAATGGTTACATAAAAAGGAAACTTTACACTTCACAATGGTTACACACAATTGTAACTGTACACTTCACAGCAGTTACTACACAATGGAAACTGTACACTTCACAATTGTTACACACAATGGGAATAGTACACTTCAAAATCATTACCACATAATGGAAACTGTACACTTCACAGTGGTTACAAAAAAACGGTAAGTGTACACTTTAAAATGTTTACCACACAATAAAAATTGTACACTTCCAAATGATTACCACACAATGGAAACTGTACACTTCACCATGGTGACCAGACAATGGGAACTGTACACTTCACAATGATTACACACAATAGTAACTGTACACTTCACAATGGTCACCACACAATGGGAAATTTACAGCTCACAGATATTACCACATAATGGTAACTGTACAGTACACAACGGTTACAATACAATGAAAATGTTACACAATGAGAACTGCACACTTCACAGGTGTTACAACACAATGGAAACTTTACACTTCTCAATGGTTAGCACACAATGGTAACTGTACCCTTCATAATGTTACCACACAATGGGAACTGTACACTTCACAATGTTGACCACACAATGGTAACTGTACACTTCACTATGATTACCACACAATCGCAACTTTACCCTTCGCAATGGTCACCACAGAATGAGAACTGTGCACTTCGCAATGGTTCCCACACAATGGGAACTGTACGCTTCACAATGGTTACCACACTATGGTAACTGCACACTTTGCAGCGGTTACCACACAATGGGAACTGTACACTTCTAAACTGTTACCTCACAATGGGAACTGTACACTTCACAATGGTTACCACAGAATGGGAACTGTACACTTCGCAATGGATACCACACAATGGGAACTGTACACTTCGCAATGCTTCCCACACAATGGGAACTGTACACTTCACAGTGGTTACAACACAATGGTAACTGTACACTTCGCAATGGTTACACACAATGTAAACTCTACACTTCACAATGGTTACCACACGATGGAAACTGTACACTTCGCAATGGATACCACATAATAAGAACTCTACACTTCGCAGCATTTACCACACAATGGAAACCGTACACTTTACAGTTGTTACCACACAATGAGAACTGTAAACTTTACAATGGTTACACACAATGGTAATTGTACACTTAAAAATGGTTACCACACAATGGTAACTGTACACTTCACAGTGGTTACCTCACAATGGAAACTCTACACTTCACAATGGTTACCACACAATGGGAACTGTACACTTCACAGTGGTTACCACACAGTGGTAACTCTACACTTCACAATGGTTACCACACAATGGGAACTGTGCACGTCACAATGGTTACACACAATGAGAGCTCTACACTTCACAATTGTTCCCACATAATGGGAACTGTGCACTTCACAGCAGTTACCACACAATGGTAACTGTACACTTCACAATGGTTACACACAATAAGAGCTCTACACTTCACAATAGTTCCCACATAATCGGAACTGTACACTTCACTATGGTTACCACACAGTGGGAACTGTACACTTTACAGCAGTTACCACACCATAAAAACTGGGCATTTCACAATGGTTACCACACAGTAATAACTGTACACTTCACAATGGTTATCAGACAATGGAAACTGTACCCTTCACAATAGTTACCACACAATGAAAACTGTACACTTCACAATGGTTACACACTATGAGAACTGTAGGCTTCACACTGGTTACCACACAATGGGAACTTTACACTTCACAATGCTTATGACACAATGGAAACTTTACACTTCACAATGGTTCCCACACAATGGTAAATGTACAGTTTACAATGGTTACGGACAATGGCAAAAGTGCACTTCACGATGGTTACCACACAATTGGAACTTTACACTTCACAATGGTTACAAACAAAGGAAACTGTACACTTCACAATGGTTAAAACACAATGATAACTGTACACTTCACAACGGTTACCACACAATGGAAACTGTACACTTTGCAGTGGTTAGCTCACAATGGAAACTCTACACTTCACAATGGTTACCACACAATGGGATCTGTACACTTTGCAGCGGTCACCACACAATGGTAACTTTACTTTTCACAATGGTTACACACTATGGGAACTGTACACTTTACAATGGGTACCACACAATGGTGACTGTACACATCACAATGGTTACACACAAGGGGAGCTCTACACTTCAGAATGGTTACAACACAATGAAATCTGGACACTTCACTATGGTTAAACACAATGGGAACTGTACACTTCACAATGGTTACACACAATGGTAAATCTACATTTCTCAGCGGTCACCCCAAAAACGAAACTGCACACTTCACCGTGGTTACCACAAAACAGGAACTGTACACTTCACAATGATTACACACAAATGGAACTGTACACTTCACAATTGTTACCACACAATGGGAAATGTACAATTCACAATTTTTACCACATCATGGGAACTGTACACTTGACAATGGTTACCACACAATGGGAATGGTACACTTCACAATGGTTACCACACAATGGTAAATGTACAGTTTACAATGGTTACGGACAATGGCAAAAGTGCACTTCACGATGGTTACCACACAATTGGAACTTTACACTTCACAATGGTTACAAACAAAGGAAACTGTACACTTCACAATGGTTAAAACACAATGATAACTGTACACTTCACAACGGTTACCACACAATGGAAACTGTACACTTTGCAGTGGTTAGCTCACAATGGAAACTCTACACTTCACAATGGTTACCACACAAAGGGATCTGTACACTTTGCAGCGGTCACCACACAATGGTAACTTTACTTTTCACAATGGTTACACACTATGGGAACTGTACACTTTACAATGGGTACCACACAATGGTGACTGTACACATCACAATGGTTACACACAAGGGGAGCTCTACACTTCAGAATGGTTACAACACAATGAAATCTGGACACTTCACTATGGTTAAACACAATGGGAACTGTACACTTCACAATGGTTACACACAATGGTAAATCTACATTTCTCAGCGGTCACCCCAAAAACGAAACTGCACACTTCACCGTGGTTACCACAAAACAGGAACTGTACACTTCACAATGATTACACACAAATGGAACTGTACACTTCACAATTGTTACCACACAATGGGAAATGTACAATTCACAATTTTTACCACATCATGGGAACTGTACACTTGACAATGGTTACCACACAATGGGAATGGTACACTTCACAATGGTTACCACACAGTTGGAACTCTACACTTCACAGCGGTTACCACACAATGGGAACTGTACACCTCACAGCGGTTACCACACAATGGTAACTGTACACGTCACAATAGTTACCACACAGTAAAAATTGTACGCTTCACAATGGTGACACACAATGGAAACTGTACACTTCACCATCGTTGCCACACAATCGGAACTGTAAATTTTACAATGGTTTCCAAACAATAATAACTGTACACTTCACAATGGTTACCACGCAATGGGAACTGTACACTTTACAATGGTTTCCACAAAATGGTAAATGTACACTTCACAATGCTTACCACACAATGGGAACTGTACACATTACAATGGGTACTTGACGATGGTAACTGTACACTTGACAATGGTTACTAGAAATGGAAACTCTAAAATTGACAATCGTTACAACACAATGGTAACTGTACGCTTCACAGTGGTTACAACACAATGGTAACTGTACACTTCGCCATGGTTACACACAATGTAAACTCTACACTTCACAATGGTTACCACACAATGGAAACTGTACACTTCGCAATGGATACCACATAATAAGAACTCTACACTTCGCAGCATTTACCACACAATGGAAACCGTACACATTACAGTTGTTGCCACACAATGAGAACTGTAAACTTTACAATGGTTACACACAATGGTAATTGTACACTTAAAAATGGTTACCACACAATGGTAACTGTACACTTCACAGTGGTTACCTCACAATGGAAACTCTACACTTCACAATGGTTACCACACAATGGGAACTGTACACTTCACAGTGGTTACCTCACAATGGAAACTCTACACTTCACAATGGTTACCACACAATGGGAACTGTGCACGTCACAATGGTTACACACAATGAGAGCTCTACACTTCACAATTGTTCCCACATAATGGGAACTGTGCACTTCACAGCAGTTACCACACAATGGTAACTGTACACTTCACAATGGTTACACACAATAAGAGCTCTACACTTCACAATAGTTCCCACATAATCGGAACTGTACACTTCACTATGGTTACCACACAGTGGGAACTGTACACTTTACAGCAGCTACCACACCATAGAAACTGGGCATTTCACAATGGTTACCACACAGTAATAACTGTACACTTCACAGTAGTTACCACACAATTTAAACTGTGCACCTTACAATGGTTACCACACAATTGGAACTGTACACTTCACAATGGTTATCACACAGTGGTAACTGTACATTTCACAATCGTTACCACACAGTAAGAATTGTACACTTCAAAATTTTTACCACAAAATGAAAACTGTACACTTCACAATGGTTCCCAAACAATGGGGACTGGACACTTCACAATGGTTTTCACACAATAAGAACTGTACACTTCACAGTGGTTACACACAAGGGTTACTGTAATCTTCACAGCGGTTATTACACAATGGTAACTGTACACTTCACAATGGTTAGAACCCAATGGAAACTGTACTTCACAATGGTTACACACAATGGGAACTGTGCACTTCACAATTGTTACCACACAATGGGAACTGTACACTTTCCAATGGTTAAACACAATGGGAACTGTACACTTCACAATGGTTACCACACAATGGGACCTGTACCCATCACAGCAGTTACCACACAATGGGAACTCTCCACTTCACAATGGTTACACACAATGATAACTCTACACTTCACAATGGTTACACACAATGGGAACTGTACACTTCACAATGGGTACCACACAATGGTAACTGTACACTTCACAATGGTTACACACAATTGTAACTGTACACTCCACAGCAGTTGCCACACAATAGGAACCACACACTTCACAATAGTTAAACACTAAGAGAACTGTACATTTCACAATGGTTACACACAATGGAAACTGTACATTTCTCAATACTTACCACGGAATTGGAACTGTACTGTTTGCAAAGGTTACCACACAATGGGAACTGCACACTTCGTATCGATTACCACACAATGAAAACTGTACACTTCACAGCGTTTACCACACAATGGAAACTCTACACTTTACAATGCTTACTACACAATGGAAACTGTACACTTCACAATGGTTACTACACAATGGAAACTGTACACTTCACAATCGTTATCAAACAATAATAAGCATACCCTTCACAATGGTTACCACCCAATGGTAACTGTACACTTCGCAGTGGTTCCCACAGAATGGGAACTGTACACTTCGCAATGGTTCCCACACAATGGAAACTCTACACTTCACAGCGATTACCACACAATAAGAACTGTACACTTCAAAATTTTTACCACAATATGAAAACTGTACACTTCACAATGTTGACCACACAATGGTAACTGTACACTTCACTATGATTACCACACAATCGCAACTTTACCCTTCGCAATGGTCACCACAGAATGAGAACTGTGCACTTCGCAATGGTTCCCACACAATGGGAACTGTACGCTTCACAATGGTTACCACACTATGGTAACTGCACACTTTGCAGTGGTTACCACACAATGGGAACTGTACACTTCTAAACTGTTACCTCACAATGGGAACTGTACACTTCACAATGGTTACCACAGAATGGGAACTGTACACTTCGCAATGGATACCACACAATGGGAACTGTACACTTCGCAATGCTTCCCACACAATGGGAACTGTACACTTCACAGTGGTTACAACACAATGGTAACTGTACACTTCGCAATGGTTACACACAATGTAAACTCTACCCTTCACAATGGTTACCACACAATGGAAACTGTACACTTCGCAATGGATACCACATAATAAGAACTCTACACTTCGCAGCATTTACCACACAATGGAAACCGTACACTTTACAGTTGTTACCACACAATGAGAACTGTAAACTTTACAATGGTTACACACAATGGTAATTGTACACTTAAAAATGGTTACCACACAATGGTAACTGTACACTTCACAGTGGTTACCTCACAATGGAAACTCTACACCTCACAATGGTTACCACACAATGGGAACTGTACACTTCACAGTGGTTACCACACAGTGGTAACTCTACACTTCACAATGGTTACCACACAATGGGAACTGTGCACGTCACAATGGTTACACACAATGAGAGCTCTACACTTCACAATTGTTCCCACATAATGGGAACTGTGCACTTCACAGCAGTTACCACACAATGGTAACTGTACACTTCACAATGGTTACACACAATAAGAGCTCTACACTTCACAATAGTTCCCACATAATCGGAACTGTACACTTCACTATGGTTACCACACAGTGGGAACTGTACACTTTACAGCAGTTACCACACCATAGAAACTGGGCATTTCACAATGGTTACCACACAGTAATAACTGTACACTTCACAATGGTTATCAGACAATGGAAACTGTGCCCTTCACAATAGTTACCACACAATGAAAACTGTACACTTCACAATGGTTACACACTATGAGAACTGTAGGCTTCACACTGGTTACCACACAATGGGAACTTTACACTTCACAATGCTTATGACACAATGGAAACTTTACACTTCACAATGGTTCCCACACAATGGTAAATGTACAGTTTACAATGGTTACGGACAATGGGAAAAGTGCACTTCACGATGGTTACCACACAATTGGAACTTTACACTTCACAATGGTTACAAACAAAGGAAACTGTACACTTCACAATGGTTAAAACACAATGATAACTGTACACTTCACAACGGTTACCACACAATGGAAACTGTACACTTTGCAGTGGTTAGCTCACAATGGAAACTCTACACTTCACAATGGTTACCACACAATGGGATCTGTACACTTGGCAGCGGTCACCACACAATGGTAACTTTACTTTTCACAATGGTTACACACTATGGGAACTGTACACTTTACAATGGGTACCACACAATGGTGACTGTACACATAACAATGGTTACACACAAGGGGAGCTCTACACTTCAGAATGGTTACAACACAATGAAATCTGGACACTTCACTATGGTTAAACACAATGGGAACTGTACACTTCACAATGGTTACACACAATGGTAAATCTACATTTCTCAGCGGTCACCCCAAAAACGAAACTGCACACTTTACCGTGGTTACCACAAAACAGGAACTGTACACTTCACAATGATTACACACAAATGGAACTGTACACTTCACAATTGTTACCACACAATGGGAAGTGTACAATTCACAATTTTTACCACATCATGGGAACTGTACACTTGACAATGGTTACCACACAATGGGAATGGTACACTTCACAATGGTTACCACACAGTTGGAACTCTACACTTCACAGCGGTTACCACACAATGGGAACTGTACACTTCACAGCGGTTACCACACAATGGTAACTGTACACGTCACAATAGTTACCACACAGTAAAAATTGTACGCTTCACAATGGTTACACACAATGGAAACTGTACACTTCATTATCGTTACCACACAATCGGAACTGTAAACCTTACAATGGTTTCCAAACAATAATAACTGTACACTTCACAATGGTTACCACGCAATGGGAACTGTACACTTTACAATGGTTTCCACAAAATGGTAAATGTACACTTCACAATGCTTACCACACAATGGGAACTGTACACATCACAATGGTTACTTGACGATGGTAACTGTACACTTGACAATGGTTACTAGAAATGGAAACTCTAAAATCGACAATGGTTACCACACAATGGTAACTGTACCCTTCACAATGGTTACCACACAATGGTAACTGCACTCTTCACAGTGGTTACCACACAATGGTAACTGTACACTTTACAATGGTAACCATACAACGGAAACTGTACACTTCGGAGTCTTTACCACACAATGGTAACTCTACACTTCACAATGGTTACCACACAATAAAAACTGAACACTTCACAATGGTTACACATAACGGGAACTGTACACTTTCCAATGATTACCACACAGTGGGAACTGTACCCTTCACAATGGTTCCCATACAATGATAACTGTACACTTCTTAATGGTTACCACACAATGGGAACTGTACACTTCACAATGGTTCCAACTCAATGGTAACTGTACACTTTACAACGGTTACTACCACACAATGGGAATTGTACACTTCACAGTGGTTACCACACAATGGTAACTCTACACTTCACAATGGTTACCACACAATGGGAACTGTGCACGTCACAGTGGTTACACACAATGAGAGCTCTACACTTCACAATTGTTCCCACATAATGGGAACTGTGCACTTCACAGCAGTTACCACACAATGGTAACTGTACACTTCACAATGGTTACACACAATTGTAACTATACGCTTCACAGCGGTTACAACACAATAAGAACTGTACACTTCACAATGGTTACCACACAATGGAAACTGTACACTTCACAATGGTTACACACAATGGAAACTGTACACTTCACAGTGGTTACCACACAATGGGAACTGTACACTTCACAATGGTTACCACACAATGAGAACTGTACACTTCAAAATAGTTACACACAATGAAAGACTTTACACTTCACAATGATTACTACACAATGTTTACTTTACACTTCCCAACGGTTACACACAATGGTAACTGTCCCCTTCACAGCAGTTACCAAAAAAATGGTAAATGTACACTTCACAATAGATACCACACAATGGGATCTGTACCCTTCACGATGGTTACACACAATGGGAACTTTACACTTCACAATTGTTACCACATATTGGTAAGTGTTCACATCGCAGCGATTACCACACAATAAGAACTGTACAATTCACAGCAGTTAACACACAATGGAAACTGTACACTTTCCAATGATTACCACAAAAAGCAAACTGTACACTTCACAATCGTTACCACACAATAATAACTGTACACTTTACAATGGTCACCACACAATGGTAACTGTACACTTTACAATGGTCACCACACAATGGTAACTGTACTCTTCGCAATGGTTACCACTAAATGGGAACTGTACACTTCGCAATGGATTCCACACAATGAAAACTCTACACTCCACAGCTGTTACCACACCACGGTAACTACACTTTACAGTGGTTACCACACAATGGTACATTTCACAATGGATACCACACAATGGGATCTGTACACTTCACGATGGTTACACACAATGGGAACTGTACACTTCACAATGTTTACCACATATTGGGAACTGTTCACATCGCAATGATTACCACACAATGGGAACTGTACACTTTACTGCGTTTACCACACAATTGGAACTGTACACTTCACAATGGTTACCACACAATGAAAACTGTACCCTGCACAATGGTGACCACACAGTGGTAACTGTACACTTCACAATGGTTATGTAAGAATGGGAACTGTACACTTTACAATGGTTAAACACATAGGGAACTGTATAATTCACAATGGTTACCACACAATGGTAACTGCACACTTTAAAGCAATTGCCACACAATATTAAGTGTATACTTCACAATGGTTACCACAGAATGGGAAGTGTACACTTCACAATGGTTACACACAGTGGGAACTCTACACTTCACAATGGTTCCCACTCTATGGGAACTGTACACTTAACAATGGTTACCACACAATCGGAACTGTACACTTCACAATCGTTACACACAATAAAAACTCTACACTTCACAATTGTTTTTGCAAAATGGGAATTGTACACTTCACAATGGTTACCAAACAATGGAAACTGTACACTTCACAGCAGTTACCACACAATGGGAACTGTACACTACACAATGGTTATCACACAATGGGTACTTTACACTTCACAATGGTCTCCACACAGTATTAACTGTACAATTCACAATGGTTACCACGCAATGGTAACTGTACACTTCAAAATGTTTACCACACAATAAGATCTGTATACTTTGCAGCTGTTACCACACAATGGTAACTGTACACTTCAATATGGTTACACACAATGAAAACTGTACAATTCACAATCATTACCACACAATGGTAAGTGTACACTTCACAGAGGTTACCACACAATGCTAAATGTACAGTACACAGTGGTTACACACAATTGTAATTATACGCTTTACAGTGGTTACAACACAATAAGAACTGTACACTTCACAATGGTTACCACACAATGGGAACTGTACACTTCACAATGTTTACACACAATGAAAACTGTACACTTCACAGTGGTTACCACACAATGGGAAGTGTACACTTCAAAATAGTTACATACAATAAAAAACTTTACACTTCACAATGGTTACCACACAATGGTTACTTTACACTTCGCAATGGATACACAGAATGGTAACTGTACACTTCAAAATGATTACCACACAATGGTAACTGTACCCTTCATCGTGGTTACCACAAAACCGTAAATGTACACTTCACAATAGATACCACACAATGGGTTCTGTACACTTTACAATGGTTACCACAAAATGGAAACTACATTTCACAATCGTTACCACACAATAATAACTGTACACTTTACAATGGTTACCACACAATCGTAACTGTACACTATGCAATGGTTACCACAACATGGGAACCGTACACTTCGCAATAGATTCCACACAATGAAAACTCTACACTCCACAGCAGTTACCACACAATAATAATTGTACATTTTACAGCGGTTACCACACAATGGTAACTGTACACTTCACAATGGATACCACACAATGAGATCTGTACACTTCCCGATGGTTACACACAATGGGAGCTGTACAATTCACAATCGTTACCACACAATGATAACTTTACACTTCACAACGGTTACCACGCAATGGGAACTGAACACTTTGCAGTGGTTACTACACAATGGAAACTGTACACATCACCGTGGTTACCACACAATGGTAGCCGTACACTTCACAATGGTTCCCACACAATGACAACTGTACACTTCAAACTGGTTACACGCAATGGTAACTGTACACTTCACAGTGGTCACCACACAATGGTAACTTCACACTTTACAATGGTTACCACACAATGGGAACGGTGCATTCACAATGGTTACACAGAATGGGAACTGTACACTTCACAATGGTTACTACACAATAAGATTTGTATACTTAGCAGCGGTTACCACACAATGGTAACTGTACACATCATAATGGTTACACACAGTGGGAACTGTACACTTCCCAATGGTTACCACAAAATTGTAACTGTACACTTCACAGCGGTTACCACATAATGGTAACTGGAAACTTAACAGTGGTTACACACAATGCGAACTGTACACTTCAAAGTCGTTACAAAACAGTGAGAACTGTAGACTTCACAATGGTTAAACGCAATTGGAACTGTATATTTTAAAATTGTTACAAACAATGGTAACTCTACACTTCACAGCGGTCACCACACAATGGAAACTGTACACTTTACAATTGTTTCCACACAATGGTAACTGTACTTCGCAATGGTTACCACACATTGGAAACTGTACAATTTACAATAGTTTCCACATAAAGAAAACTGTACACTTCACAATGGTTACCACACAAGTGGAACTGTACACTTCACAATGGTTACCACACAATATAAACTGTACACTTCACAATGGTTACACAGAATGGGAACTGTACACTTCACAATGAAAACTGAACACTTCACAATGGTTACCACACAATGGAAAATGTACCCTTCACAATGGTTACCACACAATGGTAACTGTATACTTCAAAATGGTTACCAAACAATGAAAACTGCACACTTCACGATGGTTACACATAATGGGAACTCTACACTTCACAGCGGTTACCAAACAATGCTTAGTGTACACTTCACAATGGTTAACACATAATGGAAATTGTACACTTTACAATGGTTACCACAAAACGGTAAATTTACATTTCACAGCGGTTACCACACATTGGTAAATGTACACTTTGCAATGGTTACCACACAATGGTAATTGTACACTTCATAACGGTTACCACACAATGAGAACTGTACAATTCGCAATTTTTACCACGGGATGGGAATTGTACACTTCGTCGTTGTTACCACACAATGGTTACTGTACACTTTGAAATGTTTACCACACAATGATATCTGTACACTTCGTAGTGGGTACCACACAATGGGAACAGTACACTTCACAATGGTTACCACACAATGTTAACTGTACACTTTACAGCAGTTACCACCAATGGTAACTGTGCACTCTACAAAGGTTACCACACAATAAGAACTGTACACTTCACAATTGTTACACACAATGGTAGCTTTAAAATTCACAATGTTTACACACAATGATAACTCTACACTTCACAACGGTTACCAGAACAAGGTAACTGTACACTTCACAGCAATTACCGCACAATGGTAACTGTACATGTCACAATTGTTACCACACAATGGTAACTGAACACTTCACAATGGTTACCACACAAAGGAAACTGTACCCTTCAAACTGGTTATCAAACAATGAGAACTGTACACTTTACAATGCTTACACACAGTGGGAACTGTACAAATCACAGCGGTTGCCACACAATGGTAATTGTACACTTCTCAATGGTTAGCACACAATGAAAACTTTACACCTCACAATGGTTACACACAATGGGAACTGTACACTTCACAATGGGTATCACACAATGGGAACTGTACTCTTAATAATGGTAACCACACAATGGGAATGGTACATTTCACAATGGTTTCACACAATGGGAACTGTACACTTCACAGCAATTATTACACAATGGAAACTGTACACTTCAGAATGTCTACACAAAATGGGAACTGTAAACTTCACAATAGTTACCACACAATAAAAACTGTACACTTCACCAAGGTTACACTCAATGGGAAGTTTACACTTCACAATGGTTACCACCCAATGGGAACTGTACACCTCACAATGGCTACCACACAATGGGAACTGTACACTTCACAATGGTTACCACACAATGGGAACTGTACACTTCACAATGGTTACCACACAATGGGAACTGTACACTTCACAATGGTTACACACAATTGCCACTGTACACTTCAGAGTTGTTACCACACAATGGTAACTCTACACTTCACAATGGTTACCACACAATGGGAACTGTTCACTTCACAATGGTTACACACAATTGCCACTGTACACTTCAGAGTTGTTACCACACAATGGTACCTCTATACTTCACAATGGTTACCACACAATTGGAACTGTTCACTTCACAATGGTTACACACAATGGAAACTGTACACTTCACAATGGTCATTACACAATGGGAACTGTTAACTTTTTTGTGGTTGTACACAATGGAAACTATACACTTCACAATGGTTCCCACAAAATTGAAACTGTACACTTCCACATGGATATGCACAATGGGAACTACACACTTCACAATGGTTACCATGTAATGGGAACTGTACACTTCACAATGGTTACCAAACAATGGGAACTGTTCTCTTCACAGTGGTTACCACAAAATAAGAACTTTACACTTCACAGTGGTTACACACAATGAAACTGTAGACTTCACGGTGGTTATCATACAATGAGAACTGCACACTTCACAATGGTTACCACACAATGGGAACTGTACACTTCACAATGTTTACCACATAATAAAAACTGTACACTTCACAATGGCTCCAACACAATGGGAAATGTACACTTCACAATGGTTCTTACGAAATGAGAACTGTACACTTCACAATTGTTACCACAGAATAACAACTGTACACGTAACCATGGTTACCAAACAATGGTAACTGTACCATTTACAAGGGTTATCACACAAGGGGAACGGTACACTTCACAATGGTTACACACAATGGAAATTGTACACTTTACAGCGGTTACCCCACAATGGTAACTGTACACTTCACAATGGTTCTGAGACAATGGGAACTGTACACTTCACAATGGTTACCACACAATAAATACCATACACTTCACAATGGTTACCAGAAAATAAGAACTGTACACGTAATAATGGTTACCACATAATGGGAAGTGTACCCTTCACAATAATTACCATACAACGAAAACTGTACACATCACAATGGTTACTACCGACGAGACCTGTAAACTTCACAATGGTTACACACCATGGTAACTCTGCACTTCACAGCGGTCACCACACAATGGGAAATGTACACTTCACTATGAATACAATAGAATGAAAATTGTACCCTTCACAATGGTTACACACAATTGGAACTATACACTTCAAAATGGTTACCACACAATGGAATCTGTACACTACACAATGGTTACCAAACAATGGAAACTCTACACTTCACAATTGTTACCACACAATGGGAACTGTACACTTCACAATAGTTACCACACAATGGAAACCGTACACTTCACAATGGTTACCACACAATGGGAACTGTAGACTTCAAAATAGTTACACACAATAAAAAACTTTACACTTCATAATAGTTACCACACAATGGTTACTTTACACTTCGCAATGGATACACACAATGGTAACTATACACTTTAAAATGATTACCACACAATGGTAACTGTACCCTTCACAGCGGTTACCACAAAACGGTAAATGTACACTTCACAATAGATACCACACAATGGGATCTGTACACTTCACGATGGTTACACACAATGGAAACTACACTTCACAATGTTTACCACACAATGGAAACTCTACACTTCACAATGGTTACACACAATGGGAACTGTACACTCCACAATGGTTACCACACAATGGGAACTGTACACTTCCCAATAATTACACACTATGGAAACTGTACACTTCACAATGGTTACCACATAATGGGAACTGTACACTTCACAATGGTTACCACACAATGGGAACTGTACACTTCACAATGGTTACCACACAATGGGAACTGTACACTTCAGTATAATTAGACAAAATTTTAACTGTACACTTCAAAATTACAGAATTGTAACTGTACACTTCACAACGGTTACCACAATATGTTAACTGTACACTTCACAGAAATTACCACAAAATGGTAACTGTACACTTCACAATTGTTACCACACAATGGTAACTGTAATCTTCACAATGGTTACCACACAATGGGAACTGTAGTTTTCACAATGGTTACCACACAATGAGAACTCTACCCTTTTCAATGGTTACAGAAAATGGGAACTGTACACCTCAAAATTGTTACCACACAATGGTAACTGTACCCTTCACAATGGTTATCACACAATGAGAATTGTACACGTAACAATGGTTACCACACAGTGGGAACTGTACACTTCAAAATGGTTACCACAGAATGAGAACTGTACACTTCACAATTATTACCACAGAATAAAAATTGTACACGTAACTATGGTTACCAAACAATGGGAACTGTACCCTTTACAAGGGTTACCACACAATAGGAACTGTACACTTCACAATGGTTACACACAATGGAAACTGTATCCTCCACAGTGGTAACTCCCAATGGGAATTGTACACTTCACAATGGTTACACACAATGGTAACTGTGCACTTTACAATGGTAACTCACAATGGGAACTGTACATTTCACAGCAGTTACTACACAATAGTAACTGTACACTTTACAATTGTTACACACACTGGTAACTGTATACTTCACAATGATTACCTCACAATGGTAACTGTAAACTTCAAATCGGTTACCACACAATTGTAACTGGACACTTCGCAATAATTACCACACAATGGGAACTGTGCACTTCACAACGGTTACCACACAATGGGGACTGTGCATTCACAATGGTTACAGACAATGGGAACTGTACACTTCACAATGGTTATGCAACATGGTAACTCTGCACTTCACAGCGGTCACCACACAGTAATAAATGTTCACTTCACCATGATTACCAGAAAATGGGAATGGTACACGTCACAATGGTTACACACAATTGGAACTGTACACGTCACAATTGTTACCACACAATGGGAACTGTACACTCCACAATGGTTTCCACACAACGGTAACTGTACACTTCACAATGTTTACACATAATAAGAACTGTACACTTCCGAGCGGTTACCACACAGTGGAAACTGTACATTTCACAATGGTTACACTCCATGGTAACTCTGCACTTCACAGCGGTTACCACACAATAAGAAATGTTCACTTCACCATGATTACCACAGAATAAGAATGGTACACGTCACAATGGTTACACACATTTGGAACTGTACACGTCACAATGGTTACCAAGCAGTGGGAACTGTACACTTCACAATGGTTACCACACAATGGGAACTGTACACTTTCCAATTGTTACCACACAGTGGAAATGGTTCACTTTGCTATAGTTACACACAATGGAAACTGTACACTTCGCAGTGGTTACCACACAATGGGAACTGTACACTTCAAAATGGTTACAGACAATGGAAACTGTACACTGCACAATGGTTACCACACAATGGGAACTGTACAATTCCCAATAGTTACACACTATGGAAAGCGTATGCTTCACAATGGATACCACACAATGGGAACTGTACACTTCCCAGTGGGTACCACACAATGGGAACTGTACACTTCAAAATGGTTACCACACAATGGAAACTGTACACTTCACAATGGTTACCACACAATGGAAACTGAACACTTCACAATGGTAACAAACAATGGTAACTGAACACTTCACAACGGTCAGCACAAAATAGTAACTGTACAGTTCACAGCTATTACCATGAAATGGTAACTGTACACTTCACAATTGTTACCACACAGTGGTAACTGTACACTTCACAATGGTTACCCCACAATGGGAACTGTATTCTTCACAATGGTTACCACACAATAACATCTGTACACTTAACAATGGTTAAACACAATGGGAAGTGTACACTTCACAATGGTTACCACACAATGGGAACTCTACACTTCACAATGGTTACCACACAATGATAACTCTACACTTCACAATGGTTACCACACAATAAGAATTGTACATGTAACAATGGTTACCACACAATGTGAATGGCAGACCTCACAATTGTTACCACAAAATGGGAACTGTACACTTTAGAATGGTTACAAACAATAAAAACTGTACATTTCACAGCGGTCACCACATAATGGGAACTGTACATTTCAAAATGGTTAAAGACAATGAAAACAGTACACTTCACAATGGTTGCCACACAATGGGAACTGTACACTTTTCAATGGTTACACACTATGGGAACTCTACACTTCAAAATGGTTACCACACAACGGGAAATGTACACTTCAAAATGGTTACCACACAATGGGGACTGTACACTTCACAATGGTTACCACACAATAAAACCTGTACACTTTACAATGGTTAAACACAATGGTAACTGTACACTTCACAATGGTTGCACACAATGCTAACTGTACACTTTACAATGGTTCCCAAACAATGGTAATTGCACACTTCACCATGGTTACCACACAATGGGAATTGTACACTTTACAATTGTTTCCACACAATGGTAACTGTACCCTTCACAATGGTTACCAAACAATGGGAACTCTACACTTCACAATGATTACCAGACAATGTTTGCTGTACACTTCACAATGGTTACAACACAATGAGAACTTTACACTTCACAATTGTTACTACACAATGGTAACTGTGCACTTCACAATCGTTAGCACACAATAAGAACTGTACACTTAAGAATCGTTACCACACAATGGGAACTGTACCCTTCACCTTTGTTACCACACAATGGAAAATGTACACTTCAAAATGTTTACACACAATGGGAACTGTAAACTTCAGAGAGGTTACCACAGAATTAAAATTGTACACTTCACAATGGTTACACACAATGGGAACTGTACACTTTACAATGGTTCCCACACAATGGAAACTGTACACTCCACAATGGTTCCCACACAATGGTAACTCTACACTTTACAATGATTATCACACAATGGGAACTGTACACTTCACACTGGTTACCAAACAATAGAAACTTTAAACTTTACAATGGTTACACACAATGGTAACTCTACACTTG
This sequence comes from Callithrix jacchus, assembly GCF_049354715.1. Classification (NCBI taxonomy): domain Eukaryota; kingdom Metazoa; phylum Chordata; class Mammalia; order Primates; family Cebidae; genus Callithrix; species Callithrix jacchus. The sequence continues at coordinate 15,703,331 of NC_133525.1, forward strand.
AATGGTTACCAAACGATTAAAACTGTACACTTCACAATGGTTACCACACATTGGTAACTGTAAAATTCCCAATGGTTACCACACAATTGTAACTATGCTGTTCACAATGGTTACCACACAGTGGTAACAATAATCTTCACAATGGTTACAAACAATAATAACTCTAAACTTCAGAATTGTTACCACACAATGGAAACTCTACACTTCACAATTGTTACACACAATGAAAACTGTAAACTTCAGAATGGGAACCACACAATGGGAACTGTACACTTCACAATGGTTATGACACAATAAGAACTGTACACTTAACAATGGTTACCACTCCATGGGAACTTTACACTTCACAATGGTTACACAAAAAAAAACTGTGCATATCACCATGTATACCACAGAATGGGAACTGTACACCTCACAATAATTTTTACACAATTGTAACTCCACCCTTCACCATGGTTACCACACAAAGGAAACTGTAAACTTAACAATGGTTACCACACAATAGGAACTTTACACCTCACAATGGTTACACACAATGGTAACTGTACACTTCACCATGGTCACCACATAATGGAAACTGTACACTTTACAATGGTTACACACAATGGGAATTCTACCCTTCACAATTTTTTCCACACAATGGGAAATATACACTTCACAATGGTTACCACACAATGGGAACTGTACACTTCCCAATGTTTACACACAATATGAACTGGACACTTCACAATTGTTACCAATAAATGGTAACTGTACACTTCACATTGGTTGCACAGAATGGGAACTGTACACTTCACAATGGTTACCAAACAATGGGATCTGTGCACTTCACAATCGTTACACACAATGATAACTGTACACTTTAAAATAATTACCACACAATGGGAACTGTACACTTCATAATGGTTTTCAAAAATGGTATGTGTACACTTCACAATGGTTACTACAAAATGAAAAATGTACTCTTTACAATGGTTTCCACACAGTGGTAACTGTACACTGTACTGCTTACCGCACAATAGAAACTGTACACTTCACAATGGTTACCACACAATGGGAACTGTACACTTCACAATGGTTACCACACAATGGGAAATTTACACTTCACAATGGTTACCACACAATGGTAAACTGTACCATTCACAATGGTTACCACACAATATTAGTACACTTAACCATGGTTACCACACAATGGGAACTGTACCCTTCACAATGGTTACCACTCAATGGAAACTGTACACTTCACAATGGTTTCAAACAATGGGAACTGTACACTTCACAGCGGTTACCAAACAATGGTAACTGTACACCTCTCAATGGTTAACACACTATAAAAACTGTACACTTCACAATCGTTACACACAAAAAGTACTGTACACTTCACAATAATTACCACAAAATGGGAACTGTACACTTCACAATAATTACCACAAAATGGGAACTGTACACTTCACAATTATTACCATTTAATGGAAACTGTACACTTCACAATGGTTTTCACACAGTGGTAACTCTACACTTCACCATGGTTACCAAACAATGGGAACTGTATACATCATAGCGGTTACCACGTAATAAGAACTTTACACGTCACAATAGTTACCACACGATAATAACTGTACACTTCACAATGGTTACCACACAATAGTAACTGTACCTTTCCCAATGGTTACCACAGAATGGGAACTGTACAGTTCGCAATGGTTCCCACACCATGAAAACTCAACCCTTCACAGCGGTTAGCACACAATGGTATCTGTACAGTTCACAGTGGTTACCACACAATGGGAAGTGTACACATCATAATGATTAAACACAATGGGAACTGGCAACTTCAAAATGGTTACACACAATAATAACTGTAAACTTCCTAACGGTTACCACACAATGAGAACTGTAAATTTTGCAGCGGTTAGCACACAATGGTAACTGTGCACTTCACAATGGATTCCACACAATGGACACAGTACATTTCACAATGGTTACACACAATAAAAACTGTACACTTTACAATGGTTACCACACAATGGTAACTGTACACTTCACATGGTTATGCACAACGGAAAAAGTACACTTCACAATGGTTACCACACAATGGGAACTGTACACTTCACAATCATTACCAAACAGTGGGAAGTGTACACTTCACAATCGTTACCACACAATGAAAACTCTACCCTTCACAATGGTTACACACGATGAAAACTGTACACTTCACAGCGGTTACCACACCATGAAAGCTGTACAAATCACAATTGTTCCCACACAGTGGGAACTGTACACTCTACAGCAGTTACCACACAATGGTGACTACACTTCCCAATGGTTCCCACCAAATGGTAACTGTACACTTTCCAATGGTTACACACAATATGAACTGGACACTTCACAATGGTTCCCACAAAATGGGAACTGTACACATCCCAATGGTTACAAAAAACATGAACTGGACACTTCTCTATGGTTAACACAAAACGGTAACTGTACAATTCACAGTGGTTATGCACAATTGGAACTCTACACTATACATTGGTCACCACACAATGGAAAGTGTACACTTCACAATGATTACCACACAATAAGAAGAGTAAACTTCACAATGTTTACCACACAATGGGAACTGTACACTTATGGTTAACACACAATGGGAAGTGTACACCTCACAATGATTACCACACAATGGTAACTGTACGCTTCACAACGGTTACCACAACATTGTAAATGTACACTTCACAATGGTTACCACACAATAAAAACTGTGCACTTTACAGTGTTCAACACAATGAAAACTGTACACTTCACAATGGTTTTCACACAAGGGGAACTGTACACTTCGCAATGGTTCCCACAAAATGAAAACTGTACACTTCACAATGGTTACACACAATGGTAACTGTACACTTCACTGCGGTTACCACCCAATTATAAATGTACACTTCACAATGGTTACCACACAAGGGAAACTTTACACTTCACAATGGTTACACAGAATAGGAAATGTACACTTCACAATGGTTACCGCACAATGGAAACGGGAGCCTCCACAATGGTTACAACACAATGGGAACTGTACACTTCACAGGGGTTACACACAATGGGAACTGTACACTTCACAATGGTTACCACACAATGGGAAGTTTACTTTTAACAATGGTAACCAAACAATGGGAATGGTACATTTCAAAATATTTTTACACAATGGTAACTGTACACTTCACAATGGTTACCACACAATGAAAATGGTACACTTCACAATGGTTACAAACAATGGGAACTGAACTTTTCACAGCGGTTATTATACAATGGTAACTTTACACTTCACAATGGTTACCACAAAATGGTAACTGTACACTTCACAATGGTTACCACACTATGGGAATGGTACACTTCACACTGGTTAGACACAATAAGAACTCTACACTTTACAGCCTTCACCACACAATGGGAACTGTACACTTAAAAATGGTTACACACAATGGGAACTTTACACTTCACAATTGTTACCACACAATAATAACTGTATATTTTGCAATGGTTAAACGTAATGGAACCTGTACACTTCACAATGGTTACCACACAATGGGAACTGTACAATTAACAATGGTAACCACACAATGGGAACTCTACCCTTCACAATGATTACCACACAATGGGAACTGTACCATTTACAATGGTTACACACAATGGGAACTGTACACTTCACAGTGGTTACAACACAATGGTAACTGTACACTTCAAAATGTTTACCACACAATGGAAACTGTACACATAACAATGGTTACACACAATGGAAACTGTACACTTCACAATTGTTACCACACAATTTGAACTGTACACTTCACGGTGGTTCCCAAAAAATGGGAACTGTACACTTTAAAGCAGTTACCATACAATGGTGACTGTACATTTACAATGGTACCCAACAAATGGAAACTGTACACTTTCAAATGGTTACACATCCAATATGAAATGGACACATCACAATGGTTCAGACAAAATTAGAACTGTACACTTCCCAATGGTTACACACAATATGAACTGGACAATTCTCAATGGTTACCACAAAATGAAAACTGTACACTTCACAATAGTTATGCACAATAAGAACTCTACACTTCACAATGGTTACCACGCAATGAGACCTCTACACTTTACAATGGTTACCACACAATGGAAACTATACCCTTCATAATGGTTACCACACAATGAGAACTGTACACTTTAAAATAGTTACACACAATGGGAACAGTACACTTCAAAGCGGTTTTTACAAAACGGTAACTGTACACTTCAAAATGGTTACCACACAATAAAAGCTGGACACTTCCCAAACGTTACACACAATGGGAACTGTACACTTCACAATGATTACCACACAATGGAGACTCTACATTTACAATGGTTTCTACACAATGGTAACTGTACACTTCACAATGTTTAACACACAATGGGAGCTGTACACTTCACAATGATTACCAGAAAATGGTAACTGTACACTTCACAATGGTTACCACACAATAAGAGCTTTACACTTAACAATGGTTACCACACAATGGTAACTGTATCCTTCACAATGGTTACAACACAGTGGAAACTCTACACTTCACAATGGTTACACACAACTGTACACTTCAAAGCGGTTTCCACACAATGGTTACTGTACACTTCACAATGGTTACCATATAATAAAAACTGTACACTTCACAATTGTTACACACAATAAAAAGTGTACACTTCACAATGGTTACCACACAATGAAAACTGTGCACTTCACAATGGTTACCACACAATGCAAACTGCACACTTCAAAATGGTTTTCACACAATGGGAACGGTGCACTTCACAATGGTTACACACAACAAAAACTGTACACTTCAGAGTGGTTACTACACAATGGTAACTACATTTCGCAATGGTTACCACATAATGGGAACTGTGCACTTCACAATGGTTACCACACAATGGGAACTCTACCCTTCACAATGGTTACCACACAATAAGAACTGTACAATTCACAGTGGTTACACAAAATGGGAACTGTACACTTCACAAAGGTTACCACACAATGGGAACTGTACACTTCACAATAGTTGTCACACAATGGGAAGTGTACACTTCACAGCAGTTACCAAATCATGGAAACTGTACACTTCACAATGGTTACCACACAGTGGTAACTGTACACTTCACAATAGTTGTCACACAATGGGAAGTGTACACTTCACAGCAGTTACCAAATCATGGAAACTGTACACTTCACAATGGTTACCACACAGTGGTAACTGTACTCTTCACAATAATTACCACATAATGGGAATTGTAAACTTCACAATGGTCACCACACAATAAAAATTGTACACTTGACAATGGTTCTCACACAATCGGAAGTGTACACATCACAATGGTTCCCATAAAATGGGAACTGTACACTTCACAATGGTTACACACAATGGGAACTGTACACTTCACAGTGGTTACACAGAATGGGAACTGTACACTTAACAATGGTTCCCAAACAATGATAACTGTACACTTCACAATGGTTACCACAGAATGGGAACTGTACACTTCACAATGGTTTCCACAAAATGGGAACTGTACACTTCACAATGGTTTCCACAAAATGGGAACTGTACACTTCACAGTGGTTATCACACAATGAAAACTGTACCCTTCACAATGGTTTTCACAAAAAGGGAACTGTACACTTCACAATGGTTCCGACTAAATGGGAACTGTACAGTTCACAATGTTTACACACAATGGTAACTGTACACTTAACAGTGGTTTCCACAAAATAATAAATGTACACTTCACAATGTTTACATACAATAGTAAATGTACACTTCACCATGGTTATCACACAATGGTAACTCTACACTTCCCAATGATTACACACAATATGAACTTGACACTTTACAATGGTTACCACAAAATTATAACTGTACACTTCACAATGGTTACGCACAATGGGAACTATACACTTCACAAATGTTACCAAACAATGCAAACTGTGCACTGCATAATGGTTACACCCAATGGAAACTATACACTTCACAATAATTACCACACAATGAAAATTGAACACTTTACAATGGTTACACTCGATGCGAACTGTACACTTCAAAGCGGTTACCACAAAATGGGAACTGTACACTTCACAGTGGTAACCACAAAATGAAAACTGTACACTTCACCATGATTACTACACAATAAGAACTGTACACTCACAATGGTTACCACACAACGGAAACTGTACACTTCACAATGGTTACCACACAATGGTAACTGTACACTTTACCATGGTTACCACACCATGGGAACTGTACACTTCACAACAGTTACACACAACTGTAACCGTACACTTGACAATGGTTACCACACAATGGTAACTGTACACTTCACAATGGTTACCACACAATAATAACTGTACACTTAACACTGGTAACTGCACAATGGGAACTCTACCCTTCATAATAATTACCACACAATGGAAACTGTACACTTTACAATGGTTATACACAATGGGAACTGTACACTTCACAGCGGTTACAACACAATGGTAACTGTACACTTCACAATGTTTACCACACAATGGAAACTGTACACATAACCATAATTACACACAATGGGAACTGTACACTTCACAATGGTTGCCACACAATTTGAACTGTACACTTCACGGTGGTTTCCAAAAAATGGGAACTGTACACTTTAAAGCAGTTACCACACATTGGTGACTGTACACTTCACAATGGTTTTCACCAAATGGGAACTGTACACTTCCAAATGGTTACACACAATATCAACTGGACACATCACAATGGTTCACACCAAATGAGAACTGTACACTTCCCAATGGTTACAAACAATATGAACTGAACAATTCTCAATGGTTACCACAAAATGGAAACTGTGCACTTCACAATAGTTATGCATAATAAGAACTCTACACTTCACAATGGTTACCACACAATAAAAACTGTGCACTTTACAACGGTTACCACACAATGAAAACTCTACCCTTCTCAATGGTTACCTCACAACGAGAACTGTACACTTTACAATAGTTACACACAATGGGAATTGTACACTTTAAAGCGGTTTCCACAAAATGGTAACTGTACACTTCACAATGGTTACCACATAATAAAAACTGTACACTTCACAAAGGTTACACACAATGGGAATTTTACACTTCACAATGGTTACCACACAATGGAAACTGTACACTTCAAAATAGTTCTTAAACAATGGTAAGTGTACACATCACAATGGTTACCACACAATGGAAACTACATTTACAATTGTTTCCACACAATGGTAACTGTACACTCCACAATGGTTACCACACAATGAGAACGGTACACTTCACAATGGTTACCAGACAATGGAAACTGAACACTTCACAATGGTTACCACACAATAAGAACTTTACACTTCACAATAATTACCAGACAATGGTAACTGTACCCTTCAAATAATTACCACACAATAAGAACTGTACACTTAACAACGGTTACCATACAATGGGAACTGTACCCTTCACAATGGTTACCACACATTGGAAACTCTACACTTCACAATGGTTACACACAATGAAAACTGTACACTTTAAAGCGGTTTCCACACAATGGTAACTGTACACTTCAGAGTGGTTTCTACACAATGGTAACTCTACACTTCACAATGGTTACCACACAATGGGAACTCTGCACTTAACAATGGTTACCACACAATGGGCACTCTATCCTTCACAATGGTTACCACACAATGGGAACTGTACACTTCACAGTGGTTACACAGAATGGAAACTGTAAACTTCACAATGTTTACCACACAATGGGAACTGTACACTTCACGATGGTTTTTACACAATGGGAAGTGTACACTTCACAGCAGTTACCAAATCATGGGAACTGTACACTTCACACTGGTTACCACACAGTGGTAACTGTACACTTCACAATGATTACCACACAATGAGAACGGTAAACTTCACAATGGTCACCACACAATGAAAACTACACTTGACAATGGTTCTCACACAATGGGAAGTGTACACTTCACAACGGTTCTTATAAAATGGGACTGTACACTTCACAATGGTTACATACAATGGGAATGGTACACTTCACAATGGTTACCACACAATCGAAACTGTACACTTAACAATGGTTCCAAAACAATGGTAACTGTACACTTCACAATGGTTACCACAGAATGAAAACTGCACACTTCACAATGGTTTCCACACAATGGGAACTGAGTACTTCACAGTGGTTACCACACAATGAAAACTACACTTCACAATGGTTTTTACAAAAAGGGAACTGTACGCTTCACAATGGTTTTCACAAAATGGGAACTGTACTCTTCACAATGGTTACACACAATTGTAACTCTAAACTTAACAGCGGTTTACACACAATAATAAATGTACACTTCACAATGGTTACCACAAAATGGGAACTGTACACTTCACAATGGTTACACACAATAGGAAATGTACACTTCACAATGGTTACCACACAATGGGAACTCTACACTTCCCAATGGTTACACACAATATGAACTGGACACTTCACAATGGTTATTACTAAATTGTAACTGCACAGCTTACAATGGTTACCACAAAATGGTAACTGTACACTTGACAATGGTTATGCAAAATGATAACTGTCCACTTTAAAATGGTTACACATAATGAAAACTGTACACTTTACAGTGGTTAATACACAATAATATCTGTACACATCACAGTGGTTACCACACAATGGGAAATGTACACTTTAAATTGGTCACCACACTATGGGAACTGTACACTTCACAATGGTTACACAGAATAAAACTGTACACTTTAAAGCAGTTACCACACAATGGAAACTACACTTCCCAGCGGTTACCACACAATGGGAACTGAACACTTCGCAGCGGTTACCACACAATGGTAACTGTGCACTTCACAATGGTTACCACAAAATAAGATCTGTATACGTTGCAGCGGTTACCACACAATAATAACAGTACACTTCACAATTGTTACACACAATAAAAGCTCTACACTTGACAATGGTTACCACACATTGGTAACTGTACACTTCACAGCGGTTACCACACAATTGTAACTGTACACTTCACAATAATTACCATGCAATGGGAAATGTACACTTCCGAATCGTTACAACACAATGAGACCTCTAAACCTTACAATGGTTAAACACAACTGGAACTGTACACTTCACAATTGTTACACACAATGGTAAATCTACACTTCACAGCAGTCACTACACAATAAAAAGTGTACACTTTACTATGGTTACCACACAATTGAAACTGTACCCTTAAAAATGGTTACACACAATGGGAACTGTACACTTCACAATTGTTATCACCCAATAAAAACTGTACACTTCACAATGGTAACGACACAATGGGATCTGTACACTTCACAATGGTTTCCGCATAATGGGAACGATACACATCACAATGTTTACCACAAAATGGGAACGGTACACTTCACAATGTTTACACACAATGGAAACTGTACACTTCACAGCGGTTAACACGCAATGGAAACTGTACACTTCAAAATGGTTACACACAATAAAAACTGTACAATTCACAATGGTTAGCACACAATGGGAACTGTATACTTCCCAATGGTTACACAGTGGGAACTGAACACTTCCAAATGGTTACCACACAGTGGAAACTGTACACTTTACAATGGTTAAAACACAATGGGAACTGTACACTTCACAATGGTTACCAAACAATGGAAACTGTACACTTCACAATGGTTACCAAACAATGGAAACTGTACACTTCACAATGGTTACAAACAATGGTAACTGTACACTTCATAATAGCTACACACAATGGTAACTGTAAACTTCACAATGGTTACCACACAATGGAAATTTACACTTCACAGCAGTTACTACACAATGAGAACTGTACACATCACAATAGTTACCACACAATGGTCACTGTAAACTTCACAATGGTTACAACACAATGGTAACTGTACACTTCACAATGGTTACCACACAGTGGGACCTGTACACTTCACAATGGTTACCACACAATTGGAGCGGTACACTTTACAATGGTTACCACACAATGGGAACGGTACACTTCACAATGGTTACACACAATGGGAACTGTACACTTCAAAATGGTTACACACAATAAAAACTGTACAGTTCACAATGGTTACCACACAATGGGAACTTTACACTACCCAGTGGTTACACAAAATGGGAACTGTACACATCCCAATGGTAACCACAAAATGGGAACTGTACACTTCACAATGGTTACACACAATGATAACTGTACAATTCACAACGGCTACACACAATGGTAATTGTACACTTCACAATGATTACCAAACAATGGTAAATTTACACTTCACAGCGGTTACTGCACAATGAGCACTGTACACTTTACAGTAGTTACCACAAAATGGTCACTGTAAACTTCAAAATGACTACAACACAATGGTAACTGTACACTTCACAATTGTTACCACACAATGGGAACTGCACACTTCAAAATGCTTACACACAATGGGAACTGTACACTTCACAATGGCTACCACACACTGGTAACTGTACACTTCGCAATGGTTACCACAGAATGAGAACTGAACACTTCGCAATGGTTCCCACACAATGGTAACTGTAAACTTCACAGCGGTTACCACACAATGGGAACTGTACCCTTCACAATGGTTACCACACTATGGGAACTGTACACTTTACAATGGTTTCCACAAAATGGAAACTGTACACTTCAAAATGGTAACACAAATAGTAACTGTACACTTCACAGTGGTTACCACATAATGGGAACTGTGCACTTCAAAATAGTTACACACAATGGGAACTGTACACTTTACAATAATTTTACACAATGGAAGCTGTACACTTCTTAATGGTTTACACACAATGGGAACTGTACACTTTACAATGGTTAACACACAACGGGAACTGTACACTGTACAATGGTTATTACTCAATGGCAACTGTACACTTCACAGTGGTTATTACACAATGGTAAATGTACACTTCAAAATGGTTACCACACAATGGGAACTGTATACTTCACAATGGTTACCACACAATAAAAATTGTACACTTCACAATGGTTACCTCCCAATGGAAACTGTACCCTTTACAATGCTTACCACACAATGGGAAGTATACATTTCAAATTGATTACACACAATGGTAACTGTACATTTCGCAATGGTTACCACATAATGGTAACTGTGCACCTCACAATGGTTATTCACAATGGGAATGATACACTTCAGAGCGGTTATTACATAATGGAAACTGTACACTACACAATGGTTACACACAAAGGTAGCTGTACACTTAAAATAATTACCACTCAATAATAACTTTACACTTCACAATGGTTACCACAATATAGGAAGTGTACTCTTCACAATGGTTACCACACAATGAAAACTGTACATTTCAAAATGGTAACACAAAATGATTACTGTACACTTCACAGTGGTTACCACATAATGGAAACTGTACACTTCAAAATAGTTACACACAATGGGAACTGTACACTTCACAATTGTTACACACAATGGGAACTGTACACTTCACAGTAGATACCACACAATGGTAACTGTACATTTCGCAGTGGTTACCACACAAAGGGAACTGTACACTTCACAATGGTTACTACACAATGGTAACTGTACACTTTACAGTGGTTACCACTAAATTGTAACTGTACACTTCACAATGGTTACCACACAATGGAAACTGTACACTTCGCAATGGTTACCACAAAATAAGAACTGTACACTTCGCAGCCGTTACCACACAATAGGAACTGTACACTTCACAATGGTTACCATACAATGAAAACTGTACACTCGCAATGGTTACCACAAAATAAGAACTGTACACTTCGCAGCCATTACCACACAATGGGAACTGTACACTTCACAATGGTTACCACACAATGGGAACTGTACACTTCACAATGGTTACCACACAATGGTAAGTTTACACTTCACTGAGGTTACCACACAATGATAAAAGTACACTTCAGTATGGTTACACACAATAATAACTGTACACTTCACAGCAGTTACCACATAATGGTAACTCTACACTTCACAATAATTACAAACAATGGAAACTGTACACTTCACAATGTTTACCATACAATGGTAACTGTATAGTTCTCAATGGTTACACACAATAAAAACAGTACACATCAAAATGGTTACCACACAATGGTAACTGTACACTTTACAATGGTTACACACTATGGGAATAGCAGTTTTCACACAATGGGAAACGTACACTTCGCAGCAGTTACCTCACAATAGGGACTCTACACTTCACAGCAGTTACCACAGAATAAAAACTGTACACTTCACAATGGCTACCACACAATAAAAACTGTACACTTCATAATGGTCACCACAGAATGGTAACTGTACACTTCGCAATGGTTACACACAATGGTAAATATATTTTTCATAATGGTTACACACAATGGTAAATGTACACTTCACAATGGTTTCCACACAATGGGAACTGTCGAATTCACAATGGTTACAACACAATAATAACTGTTCCCTTCACTATGGCTGCAACACAATTGGAACTGTACACTTCACAATGGTTAAACACAATGGTAACTGTACACTTTACAATGGCTACACACAATAGTAACTGTACAGTTTACAATGGTTACCACACAATGGTAATGATACACTTCACAGCGGTTATGACACAAAGGTAACTGTACACTTAACAATTATAACCAAACAATTTTAACTGTACACTTCACAATGGTTACCACAATGGTAACTCTAAACTTCACAATGGTTACCACACAATGGTAACTGTACACTTTACAATGGTTACCCACAATGGGAACTGTACACTTTACAGCAGTTACCACACAATGGGAACAGTACTCTTCGCAGCGGTTAACACAGAATATAAACTGTACACTTCACAATGGTTACACACAATGGGAACTGTACACTCACAATGAGAACCACACAATGGGAACTGTACATTTCATAATGGTTTAACACAATGCGAACTGTACACTTCACAATGATTACCACACAATGGTAACAGTACACTTCACAGCAGTTACCACACAATCGTAACTGTACACTTCACAATGGTTACCACACAATGGGAACTGTACACTTCACAATGGTTACAAACAATTGGAACTGTACACTTCACAATGTTTTCCACACAATGGGAACTGTACACTTCACAATACTTGCCATACAATGGGAACGGTACCCTTCACAGCAGTTACCCCACAATGGAAACTATACACATCATAAGTGTTACCACATACTGGGAACTGTACACATCACAATGGTTACCACACAGCGGTAACTGTACAGTTCACAATAATTACCACACAATAAGAACTGTCCCCTTCAAAATGGTCACCACACAAAAAAAACTATACACTTCACAATGGTTTTGACACAATAGAAACTGTACACTTCACAATGGTTCTCACACAATGGAGACTGTAGAGTTCACAATCGTTACACACAATGGTTACTGAAAACTTCACAGCAGTTACCACACAATGAAAACTGTACACTTCACAATGGTAACCACACAGTGGGAACTGTACACTTCACAATGGTTACACACAATGAAAACTGTACACTTTACAATGGTTACCACAGATGGGAACTGTACACTTCACAATGTTTACCACACAATGGAACTGTTCACTTTACAATGGTTACCACACAACGGAAATGGTACATTTCACAAAATTTTCACACAATGGGTACTGTACACTTCAATATGGTTACACACAATGGGAACTGTACACTTCACAATGGTTACCACACAATGAGAACTCTACACTTCTTAATGGTTACACATAATGAAAACTGTATACTTCATAATGGTTACCACACAATATGAACTGTACACCTCACAATGCTTACCACACAATGGGAACCTTACACTTCAGAATGGTTACCACACAATGGGAACTGTACTCTTCACAATAGTTACACACAATGGTAACTGTACACTTCACAATGGTTACAGACAATGGTAACTGTACACTTCACAATCGTTACCACACAATGGAAACTGTACACTTCAGAATGGTTACACACAATGGGAACCGTACACTTCAGAATGGTTACACACAATGTGAACTGTACACTTCACAATGGTTACACACAATGGTAACTGTACACTTCACAATGGTTACAGACAATGGTAACTGTACACTTCACAATAATTACCACGCAGGGGTAACTGTACCCTTCAAAATGCTTACACACATTGGTAACTGTACACTTCACAATGGTTACCACAAAATGGGAACTGTACACTTCACAATGTTTACCACACAATTGGAGCTGTACACTTTACAGTGGGTACCACAAAATGGGAATGGTACATTTCACAATATTTTCACACAATGGGAACTGTAAACTTCACAGCGATTACCACATAATGATAACTTTACACTTCAAAATGGTTACACACAATGGGAACTGTACACTTCACAATGGTTACCACACAATGAGAACTGTACACTTCTTAATGGTTACAATGGTGACTGTACACTTCACAATGGTTACCACACAATGGGAACTGTATACTTTGCAATGCTTACACACAATGGGAACTCTACACTTCACAGTGGATACCACACAATGGTAACTGTACACTTTACAGCGGTTACCACACGATGGTAACTGTACACTTCACTGTGGTTACACGCAATGGGAACTGTACACTTCACTATGGTAACCACATAATTGGAACTGTACACTTCAAAATAATTACACACAATGAAAACTATACACTTCACTATGGTTACACACAATGGTAACTCTACGTATCACAGCAGTTACTGCACAATCGGAACTGTACACTACATTAGTGTTACTACACAATGGGAATTGTACCTCACAATGGTTACACACAATGGAAACAGTACACTTCACAATTTTTACCACACAATGGGAACTGTACTCGTCACAATGGTTACCACACAATGGGAACTCTACCCTTACCAATGGTAAATACACAATGGGAATGATACATTTCAAAATGGTTTCACACAATGGGAACTGTACATTTCACAGCGATTACCACAAAATGGGAACTCTACACTTCAAAATGGTTACACACAATGAGAACTGTACACGTCACAATGGTTATGACACAAACGCAATAACCGAAAAAAAAACAGAAAAACTGAGCCGGGCATGACATGTGCTCGCTTCGGCAGCATGTACACTGAAATTGGGACTCTACATAAAAGTTCAAAAGGCCTCAACGCTAACATGAAACTCGGCCTGCCAAGTACGGTGGCTCAACGAAACCTGTCATTTAGGTGCTTCGAAGACCAACGCAAAAAAATTTTCGAGGATACATGTTAGAGACCCGCCCAACCAACATGAGAAATTTCCATCTTCAGAACGGAAACAAAACTTGGGTTAGGCTCGGCGCATTACACCTGTCATCCCATGACAGTGAAATTTCAAGCCGGGTGGACAGTGAGATCACAAATTCGAGACTGGCCTCAACCGACACAGCACTACCTGCTTGCTATAAACAACATTAACAACCGAGAGAAATAAATAAGCTGAGCCGGGCACGGCATGTGCTCGCTTCGGCAGCAGGTACACTGAAATTGGGACTCTACATAGAAACCCTATAAGGCATCAGTGCTAACATGAATCTCGGCCTGCCAAATACAGTGGCTCACAGGAACCTGTCATTAAGGCGCTTCGAAGACCAGCACAAAAACTTTCGAAGATGCGTGTTCGAGATTCGCCTGTCCAACATGGAAAATTTCCGTCTTCAGAACGGAAACAAAACTTGGGTTACATTCAGTACATAACACCTGTAATCCCATGACAGTGGAATGTCGAGCCGGGCAAACAGTGCGATCACAAATTCGAGACTGGCCTCGACCGACACAGCACTACCCGCTTGCTATAAAACACATAAAAAACGAGAGAAATAAAAAAGCTGAGCAGGGCACGGCATGTGCTTGCTTCGGCAGCACGTACAGTAAAATTGGGACTCTAAATAGAAGCCCAAAAAGGCCTCAGCGCTAACATGAAACTCGGGCTTCCATGTACTGTGACTCACAGGAACCTGTCATTTAGGCACTTCGAAGACCAACGCAAAAAATTTTCGAGGATGCGTGTTCGACACCCGCGCGACCAACATGGGAAATTTCCATCTTCAGAATGGAAACAAAACTTGGGTTAGGATTGGCGAATCACGTCTGTCATCCCATGACAGTGGAATATCGAGCCGGGCGGACAGTGAGATCACAAATTCGAGACTGGGATCGACGGACACAGCGCTACCCGCTTGGTATAAACAACATAAAAACTGAGAGAAATAAATAAGCTTGAGCCGGGCACAGCATGTGATCACTTCGGCAGCATGTACACTGAAATTGGGACTCTACATAGAAGCCTGAAAATGCCTCAGTGCTAACATGAAACTTGGCCTGAGAGGTATGGTGGCTCACAGTAACCTGTCATTTAGGAGCTTTGAAGACAAACGCTATAACCGAAAAGAAAAGAAAGGCTGAGCCGGGCATGACATGTGCTCGCTTCGGCAGCACATACACTGAAATTGGGACTCTACATAGAAGCCCAAAAGGCCTCAACGCTAACATGAAACTCGGCCTGCCAAGTACTGTGGCTCAATGAAACCTGTCATTTAGGCGCTTCGAAGACCAACGCAAAAAAAATTTCGGAGATGTGTGTTCGAGATTCGCCTGACCAACATGGGAAATTTCCATCTTCAGAACCGAAAAAAACTTGGGTTATGCTTGGCGCATCACACCTGTAATCCCAGGACAGTGGAATGTCGAGCCAAGAAAACAGTGCGATCACAAATTCGAGACTGGCCTCGACCGACACAGCACTACCCGCTTGCTGTAAACAACATAAAAAACGAGAGAAATAAAAAAGCTGAGCCGGGCACGGCATGTGCTCGTTTCAGCAGCACGTACACTGAAATTGGGACTCTACATAGAAGCCCGAAAAGGCCTCATTGCTAACATGAAACTCGGCCTGCCAGTTACGGTGGCTCACAGGAACCTGTCATTAAGGCGCTACAAAGACCAACGCAAAAACTTTTCGAGGATGCGTGTTCGACACCTGCGCAACCAACATGGGAAATTTCTGTTTTTAGAACAAAAACAAAACTTGGGTTAGGCTTGGCGCATCACACCTGTAATCCCATGACAGTTGAATGTCTAGCTGGGCGGAAAGTGAGATCACCAATTTGAGACTGGCCTCGACCAACACAGCACTACCCGCTTGCTATAAACAAAATAAAAACTGAAAGAAAAAAAAAGCTGAGCTGGGCATGGCATGTGCTCACTTCGGCAGCACGTACACTGAAATTGGGACTCTACATAGAACCCAAAGAGGCCTCAGTGCTAACATGAAACTTGGCCTGCCAGGTACGGTGTCTCACAGGAACCTGTCATTTAGGTGCTTCAAAGACCAATGCAAAAAAAACTTCTAGGATGCGTTTTCGAGACCCACCCGACCAACCTGGGAAATTTTCGTCTTCAGAATGGCAACAAAACTTGGGTAAGGTTTAGGACATCACCCTGTAATCCCATGACAGTGAAATGTCGAGCCAGGCAGATAGTGAGATAAAAATTCGAGACTGGCCTTGACCGACACAGCACTACCCGCTTGCTATAAACAACATAAAAACCGAAAGAAATATAAAAGCTGAGCCAGGCACGGCCTATGTTCGCTTCAGCAGCACGTACACTGAAATTAAGACTCTACATAGAAGCCCAAAAAGGCCTCAGCACTAACATGAAACTCGGCCTGCCAGGTACGGTGGCACACAGGAACCTGTCATTTAGGTGCTTCGAAGATTAACGCTATAACCGAAAGAAAGAATAAAGCATAGCCAGGCACAACATGTGCTCGCTTCGGCAGCACGTACACTGAAATTGAGACTCTACATAGAAGCTCAAAAAGGCCTCAGCGCTAACCTGAAACTCGGTCTGCCAGGTACAGTGGCTCACAGGAACCTGTCATTTAGGTGCTTCGAAGACCAACGCACAAAAAATTTGAAGAATGCGTGTTCGAGACCCGCCCGACCAACATAGGAAATTTCCGTCTTCAGGATGGAAACAAAACTTGGGTGAGGCTCGGCGCATCACACCTGTAATTTTATGACAGTGGAATGTTGAGGTGGACAAACAGTGAGATCACAATTACGAGACTTGCCTCGACTGACACAGCGCTACCCGCTTGCTATAAACAACATAAAAACCGAAAGAAGTAAAAAAGCTGAGCCGGGCACGGCATGACTCGCTTTGGCAGCACATACACTGACAGTAAGACTCTACATAGAAGCCTGAAAAGGCCTCAGAGCTAACATGAATCTCGGCCTGCCAGGTAAGATGGCATTGTGTACACGAGTACGTAATATGCACAATATGTACACGTATAATCTATGTGCACACCCGGGTGTACTCCCACTTTTGTCACCAAAGTGATTTCGATTTAATATGCGCAAAATTATTTCCAAGAATATACTAATCATGTGTACATTTATTGGCATATCACAAGAATGTATAAAAGAGGTACAGACCATACAATTTCTCTGGTGGACATGTGTTCAGCAAATACAGATGTACAATAAATGTAAATAATCTGTGCAATATGTATATTATATGGACATAATGTGTGCACAATACTTATGTACATGATGTGTACAATATGATTACATATTGTAATGTCACAATGATATCATATATTCACAACAGTAGATAAAATCACAATGCATACATAACACATTATGTCAATATAGATGAACAGATTGCAAACATTATGTACATTTACATTTACTGTAATATTACGATGTGTACACATGAGCATCATGTACACATTATGTTCACATGTACACCATGTAATTAGTACATGTAATTACCAAAGTGGGTGTCCACGCATGTGTCTACATAGTTTATACATGTACATACCGTGCATATTATGTACTCGTGTACAGTCGTTACATGTCTAGCTTATATGTACCTATGCATACATAGTGAACATAAGTACATACTGTGCACAAATACATACACATGCATATACTGTACGTTTCTGCCCAATGGGTACATGGTGTACATGTATACATAATGGGTACCTGATGTAAATGTGGACGTACTAATTACATGGTGTACAAGACTTTTTCTTTCTTTCAGTTATTGCATTGGTCTTTGAAGCACCTAAATGACAGGTTACTGTGAGCCACCGTACCTGGCAGGCAGAATTTCATGTAATCGCTGAGACCTTTTTGGGCTTCCATGTAGAGTCCCAATTTCAGTGTATGTGCTGCCGAAGAGAGCACATGCTGTTCCCGGCTCAGCTTTTTTATTCCTTTTGGTTTTTATGTTGTTGATAGCAAGTGGGTAGTGCTGTGTCGGTCGAGGCCAGTCTTTACTTTGTGATCTCACTGTCCGCCCGGCTCCACATTGCACTGTCATGGGATGACAGGTGCAATGTGCCGAGCCTAACACAAGTTTTGTTTCTGTTCTGAAGACGAAATTTTCGATGCTGGGCGGGTGGGTCTCAAACATGCATCCTCGAAATATTTTGTGTGTTAGTCTTCGCAGCGCCTAAATGACAGTTTCCTGTGAGCCACCATACGTGGCAGGCCGAGTTTCATGTTAGCGCTGAGGCCTTTTCGGGCTTTTGTGTAGAGTCCCAATTTCAGTGTACGTGCTGCCAAAGCGAGTACATGCTGTGCCCGGCTCAGCTTTTTTATTTCCCTCGGTTTTTATGTTGTTTATAGCAAGCATGTAGCACAGTGTCGGTCGAGGCCAGTCTCGAATTTGTGATCTCACTGTCCACCCGGCTCGACATTCCACTGTCATGGGATGATGTGCCGAGCCTAACCCAAGTTTTGTTTTTATTCTGAAGATGGACATTTCCCATGTTGGTCGGGCGGGTCTCAAACACGCATCCTCGAAAAATTTTTGCGTTGGTCTTTGAAGCTCCTAAATTACATTTTTCTGTGAGGCACTGTACCTGGCAGGCCGAGTTTCATGTTAGCGCTGAAGCCTTTTCGGGCTTCTATGTAGAGTCTTAATTTCAGTGTACGTGCTGCTGAAGTGAGCACATGCCGTGTTCAGCTCAGCTTTTTTATTTCTCTCGGTTTGTATGTTGTTTATAGCAAGCGGGTTGCGCTGTGTCGGTCGAGGCCAGTCTCGAATTTGTGATCTCACTGTCCGCCCAGCTCGACATTCCACTGTCAAGGGATTACAGGTGTGATGCGCTGAGCCTAACCCAAGTATTGTTTCCCTTCTGAAGACGGAAATTTCCCATGTCGGTCAGGCGGGTCTCGAACACGCATCCTCGAAAAGTTTTTGCGTTGGTTTTCGAAGCTCCTAAATGACAGGTTCCTGTGAGCCACTGTACCTGGCAGGCTGAGTTTTATGTTTGCGCTGAGGCATTTTCAGGCTTCTATGTAGAGTCCCAATTTCAGTGTACGTGCTGCAGAAGTGAGCACATGTCATGCCCAACTAAGCTTTTTTATTTCTTTTGGTTTTTATGTTGTTTATAGCAAGCATGTAGCACTGTGTTGGTCGAGGCCAGTCTCAAATTTGTGATCTCACTGTCCGCCCGGCTTGACATTCCATTGTCATGAAATGACAGGTGGGATGCGCCGAGCCTAACCCAAGTTTTGTTTCCATTCTGAAAATGAAAATTTCTTATGTTGGTCGGGGGAAGCTCGAACACGCATCCTCGAAATTTTTTTGCGTTGGAATTCGAAGCTTCTAAATGACAGGTTCCTGTGAGCCACCTTACCCAGCAGGCCGAGTTTCATTTTAGTGCTGAGGCCTTTTTGGGCTCCTATGTAGAGTTCCAATTTCAGTGTACATGCTGCCGAAGTGACCACATGCCGTGCCCGGCTCAGCTTTTTTACTTCTCTCGGTTTTCATTTTGTTTATAGCAAGTGGGTAGCGCTGTGTCGGTCGAGGCTAGTCTCGAATTTGTGATCTCACTGTCCTCCCGGCTCGATATTCCACTGTCATGGGATGACAGGTTTAATGCGCCGAGCCTAATCCAAATTTTGTTTTTGTTCTGAAGATGGAAATTTCCCATGTTGGTTGGGCGGGTCTCGAACACGCATCCTCGAAATTATTTTGCATTGGTCTTCGAAGCGCCTAATTGACAGGTTTCTGTGAGCCACTGTACCTGGCAGGCCGAGTTTCATTTTAGCGTTGAGGTTATTTTGGGCTTCAATGTAGAGTCCCAATTTCAGTGTATGTGCTGCTGAAGCTAGCACATGCCCTGCCCGGCTCAGCTTTTTTATTTCTCTCGGTTTTTATGTTGTTTATACCAAGCGAGTAGCGCTGTGTCGGTCGAGGCCAGTCACGAATTTGTGATCTCACTGTCCGCCTGACTCGACATTCCACTGTCATGGGATTACAGGTGTGATGCGCTGAGCCAAACTTAAGATTTATTTCCGTTCTTAAGACGGAAATTTCCCATGTTGGTCTGGTGGGTCTTGAACACGCATCCTCAAAATATTTTTTTGTGTTGGTCTTCGAAGTGCATAAATGACAGTTTACTGTGAGTCACTGTACCTGGCAGGCCGAGTTTCATGCTAGCACTGAGGTTTTTTCAATCTTTTATGTAGAGTGCCAATTTCAGGGTACGTGCTGATGAAGCAAACACATGCCGTGCCCGGCTCAGCGATTTATTTCTTTCGGTTTTTATGTTGTTTAGAGCAAGCGGGTAGCACTGTGTTGGTCGAGGCCAGTCTCAAATTCCTGATCTCACTGTCTGCCCAGCTCGACATTCCATTGTCATGAGATGACAGGTGTGATGCCCTGAGCATAACCCAAGTTTTGTTTCCCTTCTATAGACGGAAATTTTCCATGTTTGTCGGGTGGGTCTCAAACACGAATCCTCGAAATTTTTTCTGCGTTGGTGTTCGAAGCACCTAAATGACAGGTTCCCGTGAGCCATCGTACCTGGCAGGCCAAGTTGCATGCTAGCCCTGAGGTCTTTTCAGGCTTCTCTGTAGAGTTCCAATTTCAGTGGATGTGCTGCCGAAGCAAGAACATGCCATGCCCAGCTCAGCTTTTTTATTTCTTTCGGTTATTGCGTTGGTCTTCGAAGCACCTAAATGACAGGTCACTGTGAGCCACCGTACCTGGCAGGCCGAGTTTCATGTTAGCGCTGAGGCCTATTCGGGCTTCTATGTATAGTCCCAATTTCAGTGTACATGCTGCTAAAGCAAGCACATGCCGTGCCCGGCTCAGCTTTTTTATTTCTTTCGGTTTTTATGTTGTTTATAGTAAGCGGGTAGCACTGTGTGGGTCGAGGCCAGCCTCGAATTTGTGATCTCACTGTCCGTTTGGCTCGACATTCCAATGTCCTGGGATGACAGGTGTGATGAGCCGAGCCTAACCCAAGTTTTGTTTTTGTCCTGAAGACCGAAATTTTCCATGTTGGTCGGGCGGGTCTCGAACACGCATCCTCGACATTTTTTTTGCGTTGGTCTTCGAAGCGCCTAAATGACAGGTTTCTGTGAGCCACCATACCTGGCAAGCCGAGTTTCTTGTTAGTGCTGATGCCTTTTCGAGCTTCTATGTAGAATCCCAATTTCAGTGTATGTGCTGCCGAAGCGAGCTCATGCCATGTCGGCTCAGCTTTTTCCTTTTTTTCGGTTATTGCATTGGTCTTCAAAGCGCCTAATTAAAGGTTCCTGTGAGCCACCGTACCTGGCAGGCCGAAGCACCTAAATGACAGGTCACTGTGAGCCACCGCACCTGGCAGGCCGAGTTTCATGTTAGCGCTGAGGCCTATTCGGGCTTCTATGTATAGTCCCAATTTCAGTGTATGTGCCACCGAAGCGAGCACATGCCGTGCCCGGCTCAGCTTTTTTATTTCTTTCAGTTTATATGTTGTTTATAGCAAGCGGGTAGCACTGTGTCGGTCGAGGCCAGTCTCGAATTTGTGATCTCACTATCCGCCCAGCTTGACATTCCACTGTCATGGGATGACAGGTGTGATGCGCCAAGCCTTACCCAAGTTTTGTTTCCGTTGTGAAGACCGAAATTTCCCATGTTGGTCGGGTGCGTCTCGAACACGCATCCTCGAAACTTTTTTGCGTTGGTCTTCGAAGCGCCTAAATGACAGGTTCTTGTGAGCCACTGTACCTGGCAGGCTGTTTCATGTTAGTGCTGAGGCCATCTCAAGCTTCTATGTAGAGTCCCAATTTCGGTGTACGTGCTGCCGAAGCGAGCACATGCCATGCTTGGCCTAGCTTTTTTATTTCTATCGGTTTTTATTTTGTTTATAGCAAGCGGGTAGTGCTGTGTCGGTCGAGGCCAGTCTCGAATTTGTGATCGCACTGTTAGCCCGGCTCGATATTCCACTGTCATGGGATGACAGGTGTGATGCGCCGAGCCTAACCCAAGCTTTGTTTCCATTCTGAAGACAAAAATTTCCTATATTGGTTAGGCGATTCTCGAACACGCATCCTCGAAATTGTTTTTGCGTTGGTCTTCGAAGCACCTAAATGACAGGTTCCTGTGAACCACCGTACATAACAGGCCGAGTTTCATGCTAGCACTGAGGCCTTTTCAGGCTTTTATGTAGAGTCCCAATTTCAGTGTACGTGCTGCTGAAGCGAGCACATGCTGTGCCCGGCTCAGCTTTTTTATTTCTTTTTGTTTTTATGTTGTTTATAGCAAGCGGGTAGCGCTGTGTGGTTCGAGGCCAGTCTCGAATTTGTGATCTCACTGTCTGCCCGGCTCGACCTTCCACTGTCATGGGATTACAGGTGTGATGCTCCGAGCCTAACCCAAGTTACGTTTTCGTTCTGAAGACAAAAATTTCCCATGTTGGTCGGGCGGGTCTCGAACACACATTCTCGAAATATTTTGTGTGTTAGTCTTCGAAGCTCCTAAATGACAGGTGCCTGTGAGTCACTGTACTCATGTTAGCGCTGAGTTTCATGTTAGCGCTGAGGCCTTTTCAGGCTTCTATGTAGAGTCCCAATTTCAGTGTGTGTGCTGCCAAAGGGCACACATGCCGTGCCCAACTCAGCGTTTTTCTTTCTCTCGGTTTTTATGTTGTTTATAGCAAGTGGGTAGGGCTGTGTCGGTCGAGGCCAGTCTCGAATTTGTGATCTCACTTTCCGCCCGGTTCGACATTCCACTGTCATGGGATGACAGGTGTGATGCGCCGAGCCTATCTCAAATTTTTTTATTGTTCTGAAGACGGAAATTTTTCATGTTGGTCAGGCGGGTCTTGAACAAGCATCCTCAAAATTTTTTGTGCGTTCGTCTTCCAAGCGCCTAAATGACAGATTCCTGTGAGCCACCGTACATGGCAGGCCAAGTTCATGTTAGCACTGAGGCGTTTTCGGGCTTCTATGTTGAGTCCCAATTTTAGTGTATGTGCTGCCAAAGTGAGCACATGCCGTGCACAGCTCAGCTTTTTTGTTTCTTCAGTTATTGCATTGGTCTTCAAAACACCTAAATGACAGATTTCTGTGAGACACTGTATTTGGCAGGCCGAGTTTCATGTTAGCTCTTAGGCCTTTTTTGGCTCCTATGTAGAGTTTCAATTTCGGTGTACATGCTCACGAAGCGAGCAGATGCCGTGCCTGGCTCAGCTTTATTATCATTTCTTTCCATGTTTATGTTGTTTATAGCAAGCGGGTCATGCTGTGTCAGTCGAGGCCAGTCTCGAATGTGGGATCTCACTGTCCACTTTTGTCTACATTCCACTGTCATGGGATTACAAGTGTGATGCACCAAGCCTAACCCAAGTTCTGTTTCCGTTCTGAAGACGGATATTTTGCACGTTGGTCGGGCGGGTCATGAAAAGATATCCTCAAAATGTTTTTTGCGTTGGTCTTAAAAGTGCCTAAATGACAGGTTCCTGTGAGATACCATACCTGGCAGGCCGAGTTTCATGTTAGTGCTGAGGCCTTTTCGGGCTCCTATGTAGAGTCCCAATTTCAGTGTATGTGCTGCCGAAGTGAGCTCATGCCGTGCCCGGCTCAGGTTTATTATTATTTCTTTCGGTTTTTATGTTGTTTATAGCAAGCGGGTAGCACTGTGTCACTCGAGGCCAGTCTCGAATTTGAAATTTCACTGTCAACCCGGCTCGACATTCCGCTGTCATGGGATTACAGGTGTGATGCACCGAGCCTAACCCAAGTTCTGTTTCTGTTCTGAAGACAGACATTTCCCACGTTGGTCGGGCGGATCACTAACAGGCATCCTCGAAATATTTTTTGCGTTGGTCTTCAAAGCGCCTATATGACAGGGTCCTGTGAGCCACCGTACCTGGCAGGCCGAGTTTCATGTTAGCACTGAGGCCTTTTCGGGCTCCTATGTAGAGTCCCAATTTCAGTGTAGGTGCTGCCGAAGCGAGCACATGCCGTGCTCGGCTCAGCATCATTATTATTTCTTTCCGTTTTTATGTTGTTTATAGCAAGTGGGTAGCGCTGTGCCAGTCGAGGCCAGTCTTGAATTTGGGAAGTCACTGTCCACCGAGCTCGACATTGGGCTGTCATGGGATTACAGGTGTGATGCGCCGAGCCTAACCCAAGTTTTGTTTCCGTTCTGAAGACGGATATTTCCCACGTTGGTTGGGCGGGTCACGAACAGGCATCTTCGAAAATTTTTTTGCGTTGGTCTTCAAAGTGCCTAAATGACAGGTTTCTGTGAGCCACCGTACCATGCAGGCCGAGTATCATGTTAGCGTTGAGGCCATTTCAAGCTCCTACATAGAGTCCCAATTTCAGTGTATGTGCTGCCGAGGCGAGCACAAGCCGTGTCCAGGTCAGCTTTATTATTTCTTTCGGTTTTTATGTTGTTTATAGAGAGCGGGTTGCACTGTGTCAGTCAAGGCCAGCCTCGAATTTGGGATCTCACTGTCCGCCCAGCTCTTCATTCCGCTGTCATGGGATTACAGGTGTGATGCGCCAAGCCTGACCCAATTTTTGTTTCCGTTCAGAAGACGGACATTTCCCACGTCAGTCGGGCGGGTCACAAACAGGCATCATCGAAATATTCTTTGCGTTGGTCTTCAAAGCGCTTAAATGACAGGTTCCTGTGAGCCATCGTACCTGGCAGGCTGAGTTTCATGTTAGCGCTGAGGCCTTTTCGGGCTCCTATGTAGAGCCCCAAATTCAGTGTATGTGCTGCCGAAGCGAGCACATGCTGTTCCCAACTCAGCTTTATTATTTCTTTCGGCTTTTATGTTGTTTATAGCAAGCAGGTAGCGCTGTGTCGGTCGAGGCCAGTCTCGAATTTTGCATCTCACTGTCCGCCGAGCTTGACATTCCGCTGTCATTGGATTACAGGTGTGATGCGTCGAGCATAACCCAAGTTTTTTTTCCAGTTTGAAGACGGACATTTCCCACGTTGGTCAGGCAGGTCATGAACAGAAATCCTCAAAATTTTTTTGCGTTGGTCTTCAAAGCCCCTAAATCACAGGTTCCTGTGAGCCACCATACCTGGCAGGTCGAGTTTCATGTTAGCGCTGAGGCCTTTTCGAGGTTTTATGTAAAGTCCCAATTTCAGCGTAACTGCTGCTGAAGCGAGCACGTGCCGAGCCAGGCTAAGCTTTATTAT